>NC_083576.1:85760353-85812853 GCF_027579695.1 Neoarius graeffei
TGGTATCTGGCACCAAGATGTGAGCAGCAGATCCTTTAAGTTCTGTAAGTTCCGAGGTGTGGATCAAACTTGTTTGTCCAGCACGTCCCATGGATACTCGAGCAGATTGAGATCTGGGGAATTTAGAGGTTGAGTCAAAACCTTGAACTCAAACCATTCCTGGATGTTTTTTGCAGTTTGTCAGGGAGCATTATTTTATCCTGCTGAAAGAAGCTACTGAGATTAGGGAATACCGTTGACATGAAGGGATGTACTTGGAAAGCAACAATGTTGAGGTCAAAGTAATATCTCCATGAATGCCAGGACCCAAGGTTTCCCAGCAGGACATTGGCCAGAACATCACACTCCACCATCTCCACCAACTTGCCTTCTACTCAGAGTGCATCCTGGTGCCATCTCTTCCCCAGGTAAGTGGCAAACAAGCATCCGACCATCCACATGATGGAAAAGAAAATGTGATTCATCAGATTTCGTTGCTCCATGGTCCAGTTCTGATGCTTATGTGTCCATTGTAGGTGGTTTCTTTAGTGGACAGGGGTCATCATGGGGATTCTGACCGGTCTACAGCTACACAGCTCCATATGTATCAACCTGATCAACCTGTGGTGTGTTTTGACACCTTTCTATCATAGCCATTATTAACCTTTTCAGCAATTTGTGCTTCAGTAGCTCTTCTGTGGGACTCACCATGTGCATCAGCGAGCCTTGGGCGCCCATGACCCTGTTGCCAGTTCACTGATTGTCCTTCACTGGACCACTTTTGGTAGGTACTAACCACTGCATAGCAGGAACACCCCACAAGACCTGCTGTTCTGGAGATGCTCAGACCCAGTCATCTAGCCATCACACTTTGGCCCTTGTCAAAATTGCTCAGATCCTTATGCTTGCCCATTTTTCCTCCTTTCAACACATCAACTTCAAGAACTGACTGTACACTTGCTGCCTAATATATATTTAGACACTAAAAGGCCTAAAAGCCAAACTCCTGATGAGTATAAATTGTGTTAGTAAGAGGCGGTCAGAGTCACTCTGTCACCCATTATTCATGTCATCCCAGGAAGCTGTATTTGTTATGCTATAGTCACTCACTGCTGTGTGCCTCCGTCAGAGGTTTATCACAGTGTGTTATAAAGCTTTGCTGTCTGTCATCCTGGCTGGGGGAGAAGTCGAACTCCACATCCACATCGTTCCCCAGCAGGCAACGTATCAAAGTAAGGGATTGCCAGCCAAGGTGAAGTACGGTGGGGACTTCGTGTGCTCTGGCGCCGCCATGGTAGCCGTGAAGGCTTGGCTGGAACCCCAAAACAATGCGGCCAATGGAGCTCTGGCACCCCGCTCCACAAGGGAACCAGCATCAGTGGTGCAGCTCCTCACCGGTCCAATCATCTCACCCTATGGCCTGCCATCGGATGACTGCTGTGGAGTCAAGTGGTGAGGGTGGGAATTGCGCAAGCTCGCCACCACCATTATCAACAAATCTTCGCGCAGGCTTTCTCAGAAGAAGAAGAAGAAGAAGAAGAAAATAAGCTGTCATCCGGATATGTCATTCATGCACAATGTAAAGTTTGTGTGCTCTTTACTGAGTGTGTTTTGTTTGTGTTTGGTGCATTGGTTGAACTGTGGTTTAGCATGAGACTGAGTGCAAGGGCTAATGGTGCATGCTTGGCAAACTTGTCAAGGTTTCGTTGGTCCTTGGTTGAGCGGAGCGAGCTGTGTAACATTCAGACCATAGACTGTAAACATTACTCTGCAAAATTGTGTATTTGTTTACAACTTTGTTACATTAATTATTAACTCATCCGGCCAGCAGACAGGCGATGAGTTTATGCCATCATGTGTTGTCTGTCGTCCATCCAGCGTCGTTCACATTTCACGAAAATTACTTCTTCTTTCTCAAGTCTTCACTGATTTTCATTCTTTTTGGCAGGAAGGTAGGTCTGCCTGGGAGCATATAGCTTCTACCCAAATTTACATAATTGCAGTTAATCATGAAGATATGGAGTAATTAATCAATCAATCCCAAACAAGCAGTTTCCACACAAATCACTTCTTCTCCCTCAATTCTTCACCCATTTTGATTCTTTCTGGCATGAAAGTAGGGGTACCTAGGGTGCAGATAACTTCTACCCAGATTTGCTTATTTACAATTACTAATGAAGTTATGGACTAATTAAGCCTTAATGAGCAGTTCAACAAAAAGATCAATTCCTTGCCATTTTGGATTCTTTCTGGCAAATAGGTAGGTATTCCTAGGATGGATATTGCTTCTATATATAGCTTGTATATAGTGTACAGTTAGGTCCATAAATATTTGGACAGAGACAACATTTTTCTAATTTTGGTTCTGTACATTACCACAATGAATTGTGAACAAAATTCAGATGCAGTTGAAGTTCAGACTTTCAGCTTTAATTCAGTGGGTTGAACAAAATGATTGCATAAAAATGTGAGGAACTAAAGCATTTTTTTAAACACAATCCCTTCATTTCAGGGGCTCAAAAGTAATTGGACAAATTAAATAACTGTAAATAAAATGTTCATTTCTAATACTTGGTTGAAAACCCTTTGTTGGCAATGACTGCCTGAAGTCTTGAACTCATGGACATCACCAGACGCTGTGTTTCCTCCTTTTTAATGCTCTGCCAGGCCTTTACTGCAGTGGTTTTCAGTTGCTGTTTGTTTGTGGGTGTAAAGGTTCCCCCAGCTGGAACGGCTTCTCGAGACCAATGCCCTCGTGCCACCTGCAGAATTCTGGGGCGAAAAAACACCACGAAAAAAACAGACCAGAAAACCAGAGATTGGCCGTTTATTCACAGCTTTTTCACCAAAGATGAAATATTCTTTCTGTCTGAAGTTTAGTCTTTAACAAGTGAAATGCATGCTCAATTGGGTTGAGATCAGGTGACTGACTTGGCCATTCAAGAATATTCCACTTCTTTGCTTTAATAAACTCCTGGGTTGCTTTGGCTTTATGTTTTGGGTCATTGTCCGTCTGTATTATGAAACGTCGACCAATCAGTTTGGCTGGATTTGAGCACACAGTATGTCTCTGAATACCTCAGAATTCATCCGGCTGCTTCTGTCCTGTGTCACATCATCAATAAACACTAGTGACCCAGTGCCACTGGCAGCCATGCATGCCCAAGCCATCACACTGCCTCCGCCGTGTTTTACAGATGATGTACTATGCTTTGGATCATGAGCTGTACCACGCCTTCGCCATACTTTTTTCTTTCCATCATTCTGATAGAGGTTGATCTTGGGTTCATGTGTCCAAAGAATGTTCTTCCAGAACTGTGCTGGCTTTTTTAGATGTTTTTTAGCAAAGTCCAATCTAGCCTTTTTATTCTTGAGGCTTATGAGTGGCTTGCACCGTGCAGTGAACCCTCTGTATTTAATTCCATGCAGTCTTCTCTTGATGGTAGATTTGGATATTGATACGCCTACCTCCTGGAGAATGTTGTTCACTTGGTTGGCTGTTGTGAAGGGGTTTCTCTTCACCATGGAAATTATTCTGCGATCAACCACCACTGTTGTCTTCTGTGAGTGTCCAGGTCTTTTTGCATTGATGAGTTCACCAGTGCTTGCTTTCTTTCTTTCTTTCTTTCTTTCTTTCTTTCTTTCTTTCTTTCTTTCTTTCTTTCTTTCTTTCTTTCTTTCTTTCTCAGGATGTACCAAACTGTAGATTTTGCCACTCCTAATATTGTAGCAATTTCTCGGATGGGTTTTTTCTGTTTTCGCAGCTTAAGGATGGCTTGTTTCACCTGCATGGAGAGCTCCATTGACTGCATGTTTTCTTCACAGCAAAATCTTCCAAATGCAATCACCACACCTCAAATCAACTCCAGGCCTTTTATCTGCTTAATTGAGAATGACATAACGAAGGAATTGCCCACACCTGCCCATGAAATAGCCTTTGAGTCAATTGTCCAATTACTTTTGGTCCCTTTAAAAACAGGGTGGCACATGTTAAGGAGCTGAAACTCCTAAACCCTTCATCCAATTTTAATGTGGATACCCTCAAATGAAAGCTGAAAGTCTGGACTTTATGTCCATGTCCATTATATAACTATAACTTGAATATGTTTCAGTAAACAGGTAGAAAAACAAAATTTGTGTCAGTGTCCAAATATATATGGACCTAACTGTATATAGCTTGCAACATTTATTGCGCAAGGAAGGTGGCCCACTTTAGATCGTTCCTTCTGGACTAGACGGGGCCGGAGTGAGCTACACCGTCACTGATGGTCTCGTTTTTGCTTTGTTTTCTTTAGTTTTCATGGCATACGGTGTTTGATGTCCAGTGTTCGATGCTATACTTGTGTTCAGGAGGAATAAAACGCATCTGCACCCGTCAGAGACTCTCTGCTGTTGTTGTTAATGCCAAGGGCAGCTACAATGTTAGTAAATAATCCCACATTATTTTTTAAAAAGCAAATTAAAAATTAGCGCTGGATAAAAACCCATTATGTAAATAAAGATACAAATTTTGTTGTCTGGTGGTCAAGTGTTTATGTGATACGTTGCCTTGCACTTATGATCGGGTTCCCTGTGGTGGTACACAGACGTCATTCATATAATTGCAAAAGCCAGGATGTGGGCCAGTGTGTCAGGGTTTATGCACGTGGACTCGCCGTTTCTCCAGAGGGTGTCCCTGAAGGCTTTCAGGGCTCACTTAGAGGAATGTAGCTCTCAACAGCTCGAATAATCAGATGCATATGAAATAGGAAACAGCACAACTGCTCAGAGCTGCAGTGGATTTCTGAGAGAGAGAGAGAGAGAGAGAGAGAGAGCTGTGACTGCAGTGGCTCTCAAAAGGAGCATTCCAGCTGACATGAATCATCCGTTGCTGTCTCCACCGAGCCCACGCACCGCTTAGAACTAGTGGTAAAAATAGTCATTTAAAAGAGCCTTTAAAAATATCATGTAGGAGAGAGAGAGAAAGAGAGAGAGAGAGAAGTAGGGAAGAGGAAGCATTGCGCTTTAGCCCACACATCCTCCAGCAGACCTGATATTAGACCCAAATATCATTCACTGCAACCACATATTCTCTCTCTCTCTCTCTCTCTCTCTGAGTCCTGGTCTAGTCATTTTAGATCTCAGTCCTAGTCATATTTCTCTCTCTCATACAATATCTCTTTCTCCCTCCATGCTGATGTCTCTCTCTCTCTCTCTCTCTCTCTCTCTCTCTCTCTCTCTCTCTCTCTCTCACACACACACACACACACACACACACACACACACACACACACACACACACACACATCTCATCTCTCTGTCTCTCTCCTCTCCTGTCATTCTATCTCTCTTTCTCTCTCTCAGTGTCTATCTCTTTCTCCCCCCCCCCCTCTCTCTCTCTCTCTCTCTCTCTCTCTCTCATCTCTCTAACTGTCTCTCTCCCCTCCTGTTGTTATCACTCTTTCTCTGTGTGTCTCTCTCTCTCTCAGTGTCTATCTCTTCTCTTTCCCTGTCATTCTCTCTCTCTCTCTCTCTCTCTCTCTCTCTCTCTCTCTCTCTCTCTCTGAATCCTGGTCTAGTCATCTCAGGTCTCAGTCCTAGTCATATTTCTGTCTGTCTCATAGAATATCTCTTTCTCCTTCCCTGCTGATGTCTCTCTCTCTCTCTCTCTCTCTCTCTCTCTCTCTCTCTCTCTCTCTCCCTATTTCTTTCTTTCAGTCTCTCTCTCTCATCTCCTGTTGTTATCTATCTCTCTTTCTCTGTGTCTCTCTCAGTGTCTATCTCTTTCTCCTCTCTCCCTGTCATTTTCTGTCTCCCTCCCTCTATGTCTCTCTCTCTTTCCCTATCTCCCCCCCCCCAGACAGGAAGTCAGTTCAGAGCGTCTCAGATCACAGCCCTGTCTCCTGAATGGCAGCTCTCCAGGAAACGATTACAGCCTCCCATGACAGGACAGGAAGAGAGAGAGAGAGAGAGAATGAATCCATGTCATTTGACACAGCGACAGCGGGGCATCACTAATCTCTGCACCAGAAGGGGTTTGCAAGTACCTCAAAACAACAACAACAACTCTAAAATCTCTAAAAATGTTGTTGTGGATCATCATGAGCACATAAACTCCATATCCACATCCTCTCGCTCTTCATCCCTTTCTCTCTCGTTCAGCCAGAAAGTACATTCAGAGGTTTTATCACCCGCCTGTCCATCTCCTCTCAGCGCGACAGCCGGTTGACTCATCCTGCCGTGCCTCACTTTGCAGCGCCGTTGCTAAGCCAACCTACTGAGATAAATAAATATTTCCAAAAAAAAAAAAATGAAAGAGAGAGAAGAGACAAGTGAGCAGGGGAGAAAATGAATGAAATACAGGGAGGAATAGCGAGAAGAGAAGGGCGAGTGTGTGTGTGTGTGAGAATGACAGGCGGATGGATGAATGCAGCAGGAACGTTGTGTGTGAATGGAGAAAGCAGTGACGTTCCTCAGGTTCATCCAAGAGCTTCGTTTATTATGTCATTGAAGTGGCTTCAAATGCTGTTCTATACACTATACTACACTATATATAACAAATTAAACACTCTGTTAAAGGAAAATAATCAACGACAGGGTAGTAACAGTGACTCTACTTCATCACACCACCCTGTCGTTGATTATTTTCCTGTAACAGCATGACTTTATGGCATGTTTTATTCCATGTTTACCTCCGACAGGTTTGTTGGAGGAGGTTATGTTTTCACGTCTGTTTGTTTGTCTTTTTGCAACATAACTCAAAAAGTAGTGAAGAGATTTGGATGAAATTTGGTGGAAAGGTGGACCATGGGCCAAGAAACAGTTGTTTAGATTTTGATGCAAATCTGGATATGTATGCGGATCCAGGATCCAGATATATATGCGCATCCAGGATTTTTTCTTTCTTTTTTTTTTAACTATTCTTAACATAACTCAAAAATTAGTGAGCAGATTTGGATGAAATTAGGAGGAAAGATGGACCATGAGGCAAGGAACATTTTTTTTTTTAGATTTTGATGCAAATCCAGTTCCGTATGCAGATCCTAGATCTAGATACCGGTATGTATTCGCATCCAGGATTTTTTTTTTTTACTCTTCTTTATGTAACTCAAAAAATAGGGAATAAATTTGGATGAAACTTGGAGGAAAGGTGGACCATGGGCCAAGGAAAAATTATTTAGGTTTTGATGCAAATCCAGACATGTTTGCGGATCCAGGATCCAGATATGTTTTTAGATCCAGGATTTTTTTTTTTTACTGTTCCCAATGTAACTCAAAACATAGTGAACGGATTTGGATGAAATTTGGAGGAAAGGTGGAACATGGGCCAAGGAAAATTATTTAGATTTTGATGCGAATCCGGATATGTTTGCAGATCCATGATCCAGATATGTATGTGGATCCAGGATTTTTTTGACTGTTCCCAGCGTAACTCAAAATGTAGTGAAAGGATTTGGATAAAATTTGGTGGAAAGCTGGACTATGGGCCAAAGAAAATTTTTTAGATCTTGATACAAATACGGATATGTATGCGGATTCAGGATCCAGATATATATTTAGATCCAGGATTTTTTTTTTTTGTCTGTTCTGAACGTAACTCAAAAACTAGTGAATGGATTTGGATGAAATTTGGAGGAAAGGTGGACCATGTGCCAAGGAAAATTATTTAGATTTTGGTGCGAATCCAGATATGTTTGTGGATCCAGGATTCAGATATGTATGTAGATCCAGGCTCCAGATATGTATGTGGATCCAGGATTTTTTTTTTTTTACTTTTCCTGCGACCCTGTAGAACAGGATAAAGTGGCTAGAGATAATGAGATGAGAAATGAGAGACATAGTGAATGGATTTGGATGAAATTTGGTGGAAAGCTGGACTATGGGCCAAGGAACAATTATTTAGATTTTGATGCAAATCTGGATATGTATGCGGATCCAGGATCTTTTTATTTTTTATTTTTTATTTTTATTGTTCCCAACGTTACTCAAAAACTAGTGAACAGATTTGAATAAAATTTGGTGGACAGTTTTAGTATTATCCTCTTTTCAAGTGATTTGATTTGATGTTGATAATCTGTGCCTTGGTGGAGGTATGCACTCTAATTTACCGAGTGCCCTTCTAGTTATTGTATTATAATGCTGTGTTTAATTTAATGTAATTTAATTTGTTTTTGAGGAACAAATGATTTGAAATCACATTAATGAAGAATGAAGATATCTTTAAAATAATTTATTCAAATAACGGTTGTGTGTGTATGCTGCTGAACATTAATTAATGCATGAATAATTAATTAATTAACTCATGAATATTACACACTCCATAATTATGGTTTCTCCTCTCATACACTACGGTTCAAAAGTTTGGGGTCACCCAGACAATTTTGTGTTTTCCATGAAAAGTCACACTTTTATTTCCCACCATAAGTTGTAAAATGAATAGAAAATATAGTCAAGACATTTTTCTGGCCATTTTGAGCATTTAATCGACCCCACAAATGTGATGCTCCAGAAACTCAATCTGCTCAAAGGAAGGTCAGTTTTATAGCTTCTCTAAAGAGCTAAACTGTTTTCAGCTGTGCTAACATGATTGTACAAGGGTTTTCTAATCATCCATTAGCCTTCTGAGGCAATGAGCAAACACATTGTACCATTAGAACACTGGAGTGAGAGTTGCTGGAAATGGGCCTCTATACACCTATGGAGATATTGCACCAAAAACCAGACATTTGCAGCTAGAATAGTCATTTACCACATTAGCAATGTATAGAGTGTATTTCTGATCAGTTTAAAGTGATCTTCATTGAAAAGAACAGTGCTTTTCTTTCAAAAATAAGGACATTTCAAAGTGACCCCAAACTTTTGAACGGTAGTGTACAAATAAGTATGGAACCGCACCATAGTTCACAGTGTTACACAGATAAAGTAGCTCAATGTTCTCTTGGGAACGTAGGTATTTGCCTGACGTGGGTAAGGCGAGTGCATAACGACCTTATCGACCACGAAATTCAAACAACTGCAATATCAGAGGATTACATTTCACTCGCTGGAACAGGACAAATGTTGCAACATGCATTTACTGTATGAGCGAAATCTCACAACCTCTCAGGCCTGAAGTGACTCACACGGGCCCGCTGTCATAGAGACGTGCTCATAAACAAAACCAAAACATACACACACAGGAAGTGTATTAGCTCTGAGAACCAGCAGTTCTTTTTTTTTTTCTCTCTCTTTTAGGACCCTGGTCATTGTGAAACCCAACACTGTTCAAACCTCCTCCTCCCTTCGACATGCCACAGGACTGAAGCCAGCGGTCCGTCTTTAGTTCAGCACACACACACACACACACATGCACGCACGCACGCACGCACGCACACACACACACACACACACACACACACAGAGTCACGCCACCACTATCACCACCATCTTAGCATGCCTTTATGTTATCTACCAACATAACAACTCTACTTCCTGAAGTTTCTCTCTCTCTCTCTCTCTCTCTCTCTCTCACACTCACTCACTCACACACACACACACACACACACACACACACACACACACACACACACACACACACAAACACACACACACACACACTTTCCATCCTTGTGAAGACCTCACACTGGCATAATCATTACAGTAGCTAATTAATAATTAATACTGCACTTAATCCTAACCACAGTAACAATGAAATCAGAAATCTGTAGCCTCATTAATTAATTGATTGATTGATTGATTGATTGATTGATTGATTGATTGATTGATTCAAATAAAACACTATTGTGAGTCCACTGGACACAGTCTAATCATTGGTCATCATTTATCGCACTAGATACAAACTAATTTATTCATAAACCATTCTCAGGAGCATTTACACAAGAAATGTGTTGTTCGTGCAAATCCAGTTTGTTCAGAAAAACCTTCGTATCCTACGTCTCGCTACGAGTTTGTGTAAATTTACGACGCATAATTTAGCGATGGCATTAGTGTAGCACCATGTGACACTGTGTCCAGAACCATATACTTATTGAACATGAACAGTAAACAGTTTTCCGATTACAGTACATGTTTGAAATTTCAAAACCTCTCGCGTCACCGTTAAACCTACGAGGGAACTTAAAAAAGTTCTCGGCCTCCCACACCAAAAAACATCACAGGACAAGGATTGTTCCTGTCTTATTTTTCAACATAGTCTCCTTTCATTTCAATGCATTTGGTCCACCGATGTTGAAGCTTTGCTATCCTTAAACATAATGAAGGCTGCTGGGTTTTGGTGCAAAATGAAGACGTGAGTGTGACAGTCAAAGTGTCCAGAAGAACTGGTTCTGCAAGATGCTCAGTAAAACCTACAGCTCATTTCCTTATAAAACTGCACTCACTGGACCTCAGACTACTATTTTTTTTTTTAAAGCAAAGGGTCATCTCACACCAAATACAGACTTTGTGTCATTTATTATGGCTTACTGATTACTGTTTATAGAGCGGCGGCTACAGTTATCAAAAGTCCATAATTAATTATCAACACCTTTTCAGACTTACCAATAAAAAACTATGTTACAAAGGTGAGTTTCAGTTCCAACAGTTGTTATTATTGGTTAATTAATCAACCAGAAGTCCGCCACAGCTCACCCTTTGATCTTATCATCTGATGACACAGCTCGTTACCTGAGATGGAAATTTTTTTAGCACGATCAGCAATCTGAGGAAAACCCGGACGTTATCATCGCAGGTAAGCATGGTGGAAAGATCATGGACATGTTTTTACTGATCAAATTCACCGATATTTCATGATCTCCTCGTCGAAACCAACTTTGTTTCTGACTCTTTCGTTTGACAGCCGCCATTTTGTATCTAAGCACGCGTTTGAGAAGTCACGTGAGGTGTCGATAATAGTGATCACTTTCACCGGTGTCCACCATTATCGACACCCTGTGGGATTAAGGGACATTTACACTGCAAAACCCGATAAGGTCACTGAGCTCAAAAATTTTATTGAAACCGATTACGTAAACATTTTTGAGGTAAGTAACTTAAATTTTTTAAGGTAAGATTTCTTAAAAATTACAATTAAGTGTAACTATAGTGTAATTTTTAAGAAATCTTACCTTCAAAAATTTAAGTTACTTACCTCAAATATTTTTACGTAAGCGGTTTCAATAAAATTTTTGAGCTCAGTGACCTTATCGGGTTTTACAGTGTACAACTGTTATGGATCGATCTTTGTGTAACATTGTTGAAGTAGATGAAGTACTTTAAAAAAAGTGCTGTGATTTATAATATTTTTTTTCTGATTCATAACAGAATGGAATGTTTATAGAGTATTTGGAATCCTATTGCAATAAATAGAATTAGACCAGAATTAAATAACTCACATATAAAAAATTACAAGCTTGAAATATTCAGATTTTTCTATTCCATTCAGAAAATATTTTTTTTGCAGTTTGTTGTAAATATCGACCTCATATGACAATATCAGTAGACATTTTATATTTTGGTTTGAGGAATGATATGCGACCTTTGACCTGGATGTTCATGTGGTTACAATGCCAGTTGCCTGTTGACATTTATTGGTAAACGACAAAACTAGAAATTAATACAAACAACAATGAATGATTAACAAAATGTGATCTACGAAAATATTTAGAAAGAGAGTAGAAAGTGCAACAAAAAGATTTTCTGACGCAGGTTAAACGTTATCAGTTCATTTGTTTACAAACATTAGAATTACTTCCTCATTTACATAAACACCAACATCCATATATTTATATAAAAGATATTTTATACTAAATATAAGTCTGTGTAAAACAAATTTTAAATAGGAACTATGTTTTGTTAACTTAATACCACATACTGATTATTTATTTATTTATTTATTATTTTTTTAAAAAAATCATCTGGATGTCGGCGGCACGGTGGTGTAGTGGTTAGCTCTGTCGCCTCACAGCAAGAAGGTTCCGGGTTCGAGCCCCGTGGCCGGCGAGGGCCTTTCTGTGTGGAGTTTGCATGTTCTCCCCGTGTCCGCATGGGTTTCCTCCGGGTGCTCCGGTTTCCCCCACAGTCCAAAGACATGCAGGTTAGGTTAACTGGTGACTCTAAATTGAGCGTAGGTGTGAATGTGAGTGTGAATGGTTGTCTGTGTCTATGTGTCAGCCCTGTGATGACCTGGCGACTTGTCCAGGGTGTACCCCGCCTTTCACCCATAGTCAGCTGGGATAGGCTCCAGCTCACCTGCGACCCTGTAGAAGGATAAAGCGGCTAGAGATAATGAGATGAGATCTGGATGTCGATAATTGTGGAACAGTGTTGATAACTGTGGACAAAGATGTCGATAATTGTGGAATGGTGTTGATAACTGTAGACAAAGATGTCAATAACTGTGGACAAAGGTGTTGATAATTGTGGAACGGTGTTGATAACTGTAGACAAAGATGTTGATAATTGTGGAACGGTGTCGATAACTGTGGACAAAGATGTCGATAATTGTGGAATGGTGTCGATAATTGTGGAATGGTGTCAATAACTGTGGACAAAGATGTTGATAATTGTGGAACGGTGTCGATAACTGTGGACAAAGGTGTCGATAATTGTGGAACGGCTTCGATAACTGTGGACAAAGGCATCCCATTTTTTTCCAATGGAAGTTTGAGTAATTATTCATGCACAATTTACGTATTGAAAGTCTTTTCTGCTTTTACAACGGCCAAAAGATCGTTATGGTGTTGATAACTGCAGTCGACGCACTAGTATTTTTTTTAATGTTGAAACGTTTCATTTCATTATTTTTAAGCCATTTTTGTTCCACAGCATTTCTTGACACATGCCTAAGACTTTTGCACAGTACTATACATCACTCATGGTTCCTCTTGTGCTGGGAGAGAACGTACCCTGAAGTAGGAGCTAAAAAATTCCCTTAAAATGGCGTTTGAAGAATGACAATTGTTCTCAGTTCTTGTAGTGAGGACACACAAAACAGCAGAAACTTCCTCCAACAGTTCAAAGAATGATCAAAAAGTACCTATTTTATTATGGTGATGTACCCCGTGTGTTCACCAGTTGTGTCGTGATTGACATGAACGTGCTTGGTAAGTCACAGCTGATTGGTGTTTATTAACGTGAGAACGTGAGAAGAAGATCTGCAAAAGGTTTGTAAACAGTCTGGAATTTTTTGTGATTGATAAACGAGGCCCATTTTTCCTTTTTGGTCCTCACTAAGGACTATACACATGTATACACACACACACACACACACACACACACACACACACACACACACACACAGGCAATGTGGTACGTCCCTCAGTGAACTGGTCAGCACCTGAGCAGGTGAGATATTCCTCGTCTCTTGGTGAAGTGGTGTAAAATTGCACTGACCCGACACTCAACCCAGGTCACATTTCACAGAGTGGCTGGGGGACGTTTCACTCTCCCGAACATAACACCGTCATTTTGGGTCATGAGTACATTTAAAAGAAAAAAAAAATTGACAGAGACAGGAAGGGGTCTGGGGTTAACTGCATATACAGTTGAGCAACCTGTAGGTCAGTGATAGTGTTTATTATTATTATTATTATTATTATTATTATTATTATTATTATTAAGTCTTTCTGGATCAAGGGTGCAATCGAAATCTTTGCAGTGTCCATACACCCTGAAAGAGTGTTTACTCGAAGAGTTCAAAAGCTTCTTTCCTGTTCAGAAAAATAATCTCCATATCCTGAAGGTGTTGAGGTGTGTGTCGTGTGGTACAGTGCCGGAGTTAATCTGTACATGGAACTGCATTTCTCTAGGATGATTAATGATGAAGGGTTTACGGTTATTTACCACAAAAGTCTTTTAGCACAAATCTAAAGCCTTTTAGGACAAGTTCTAAAGTCTCTTAGTGCAACTTTAAGTTCTTTAGCACAAGATCCAAGAACACTTCATCTTTATTATGAATACTTACTGATCATGTTTAAAGATGTTTGATGGATTTTTTTATGAAAGTTGCCGAGATTCCGATCCAAAATGAGCGATTGTATTTCCCCACTCCACCATCTTGAAACCGGCATGTTTGATGGAGCCCGTATGTTAGTCACCAATCCTCCCTTCAAATTATTTAAAGGAGAACTGAAGGCAAATTTTTTTATTGTCAAAATTCTATTTGTCTCATTTTAATAAATATCGGAATGCATGTTTGATCGCTATTCTGTCGCTGCTATATGCTCTGTAATATATCAGCCCATATGTCAAAGCAATGGCCGTAAACGAGATTCATTGAGACCTGTGCGAGACATCGTAGGACGGAAGTAAAACGTACAGCGGAAATCAAAGCAACCAACATCTGCCAACGTTGTCAAAAGACGCGCGCGCCCTTTTTCGAATGCTGATGCAATCAAGCCGGAAGTTTTGTCACTGACACCTGGCTGACACTTCACATTTCGAAGTCTCGGACAAGTTTCATGAAGATCGCGTGGATAAGTGACGCCCGCTGTGGACCAAACAAACTAAATTTAACATGGCTAAAAACCGAATAGGCCGATAAGTATAATATTTAATTGCGATTAGTTA
The DNA here is from genome assembly GCF_027579695.1 of Neoarius graeffei. NCBI lineage: Eukaryota > Metazoa > Chordata > Actinopteri > Siluriformes > Ariidae > Neoarius > Neoarius graeffei. Next base: position 85,774,859 of record NC_083576.1, read on the forward strand.
CCAATACGAGTCACAATATAAGGTTACTAAAACCGAAAATGTAATCAAATAACATGTTAATTAAGAAATAAAGCAAGTTTAAAAATGACTTCAGTTCTCCTTTAACACAACACGTACCCTGACACAGTACACTGCTACAGCCACCTTCCAGGTGTCAAGTGCTTGAGAGAGGCAGCTGTATGTGCAGAAGTGTTTTTTATGATACAGTGCAATATATACATAAAGTGTAGAAAACACACACAAAGCAAACAGTCCAAATCAGCAGGCAGGGTCATAAATGGGAAAACAGGCAAAGGGTTGGTTGAGGCGCAAACAGGATGTCGGAGGCAAGATGAAAATGAGAACTAGAGCCAGGAACAAGAGTCAAGAAACCAGGAAAACTACAAACATGGGAAACAAGGCTCGGTAATGTGCACTGAACGTGGCGTAATACTTCACGTCGCCTTAGCGTCAGCACTGTCCTTAAATAGCCCAACACTTAGTTCATTAATTGAGAACAGGTGTGGCTTGTTCATGGCGCACGTGCTGGAGCTCACTCGGCGCGTGCGCAGCCTGAGGCACGCCTTTTGGTGCACGCGCCACAGCGCGCAGGACTGACAGAACCCCCTCCCAAAGAGCTCCCTCTGGGAGCGAAAATCCATCATACGGGGCCCTGGTGGGGATTCAGGCTCAGGCTCTGGACACAACTTGGGTTCTTGGTTAGGAGTAGGCTTGATTGCGAGACTTGACATGGACTCTGGACTGGACTCGGGCTCTGAAGATGACTCTAGACTGGATTTGGGCTCAAGCTCTGGAGATGGTTCTAGACTGGGCTCAAGCTCTGGAGACAGCTCGGGCTCTGGAGACGGCTTTGGACTGGACTCGAGCTCTGGCTCGGGCTCTGGAGATGGCATGGACTCTGGCTTAAGCACTGGAGATGACGCTGGACTGGGCTCAGGCTCTATAGAGGGCTCTAGACTGGGCTCAGGCTCTGTAGAGGACTCTAGACTGAGCTTGGGTACAGACTCGAGCTCTGTAGACGGCTCTGTCTTAGGACTAGGCTCAGACTGTGGACTAGGCTCAGACTGTGGACTTGGCTCAGACTGTGGACTTCGCTCTCTTTTGAATTCTGATGCTGGCTCTGGCACTGGCTCTGGAGTAGACTCGGATGCTGGCTCTGGCACTGGCTCTGGAGTAGACTTGGACGCTGGCTCTAGCACTGACTCTGGAGTAGACTCGGACGCTGGCTCTGGCATTGGCTCTGGAGTAGACTCGGACGCTGGATCTGGCACTGGCTCTGGCGTAGACACAGACGCTGGCTCTGGCACTGGGTCCGGTGTAGACGTCGACACTGGCTCCGGCATAGACGCGGACGCTGGCTCTGGCACTGGTTCTGGAGTAGACTCTGATGCTGGCTCTGACACTGGCTCCAGCACTGGCTCTGGAGTTGACTCGGGAATAGGCTCTGGAGTAGACGTAGGCTCTGGCTCGGGAGCAGGCGCTGGCACTGCCTCTGGCTCTGCCTCTGGCTCGAGAGCAGGCACTGGCACTGACTCTGGCTCCACCTCTGGCTTGGGAGCAGGCGCTGGCACTGACTCTGGCTCCGCCTCTGGCTCGGGAGCAGGCGCTGGCACTGACTCTGGCTCCACCTCTGGCTCGGGAGCAGGCGCTGGCACTGACTCTGGCTCCACCTCTGTCTTGGGAGCAGGCTCCGGTGCTGACTCTGGGTCGGCCTCTGGCATGATTGCCCCTCCCCAAAAATTTTCATGGGGTTCCTCCCTTGCTAAGGATTTGAAAATAAACTTTAGCATGGCAAAGAAAGTCTGAGAGTTATGAAGGCACGGGTGTTCAACCCGAATCAGATAGTCCACCCATCTGCGTGCTTGTCCAGCAATGAATGCCAGTACAAAGCTTACCCAGATGGGTTCGGGTGGCTTGGGCTCTTGGAGGTTCTCGTAGAAGAGATCACACTGCAGCTTGAATCCCATAGGGTGATATATTCCGTAGTAGACTGCCGGGGGACTCCAGTCAGTCTTCAGACGAAAATATGAGGTGAATGGCAGGGGCAAGAAAACCCGGAAGCAGCGTGGGATTGTGTATTGAAACACTTCTGCTACATCCATTTTGGGTGAAGTATTCTGTCAAGTGCTTGAGAGAGGCAGATGTATGTGCAGAAGTGTTTATTATGATACATTGTGACATATACATAAAGTGTAGAAAACACACACAAAGCAAACAGTCCAAATCAGCAGGCATGGTCATAAATGGGAAAACAGGCAAAGGGTCGGTTGAGGCGCAAACAGGATGTCGGAGGCAAGATGAGAATGAGAACTAGAACCAGGAACAGGGGTCAAGAAACCAGGAAAACTACAAACACGGGAAACAAGGCTCGGTAATGTGCACTGAACGTGGCGTAATACTTCACGTCGCCTTAGCGTCAGCATCGTCCTTAAATAGCCCAACACTTAGTTCAGTAATTGAGAACAGGCGTGCTGGAGTTCACTCGGCGCACGCACATCCTGAGGCGCACCTTTTGGTGCACGCGCCACAGCGCGCAGGACTGACACCAGGTTTGTTTTGTCTTTTTTAAAGTGCTAAGCTTAAATTATGTCATATTTATTATTTACAGTTTGCTAATTTGATAAAGAACGAAAATTGAAGCTAAATTTACAAGATGATAAGAGTTTAAAGAAAGCTTTTTGTTTGTTCTTTATTTTAGTTTTTTACAAAAGAAAGGAAAACTACGTACAGCTATTTCATTTATTTTATTAAGCTATTTACATTTTAGACAGTTGCTTATGGCTTAACTACAAATATCCAAAGACACCAAAGAATCAGATTTTCAGTCCACGTTTCAGGGATCAACAACTGATCCTTAACATGCACAGCAGCAGAAATTCCAGCTTCCAGTCCCTAAGCAATCCTAATGAACCCCTTCCTGTATCAAGATGATTATTTTTTTTATTACTGTGACCATAATCCAGAGTTGTGCTCAAAGACTTTGGATTTGTGCTAAAAGACTTTTGTGCTAAATAACCGGATATCATGACGAAGTATAGCCAAGGGTGCCAATACTTTTATGTTAGCAACAGATAGATAGATAGATAGATAGATAGATAGATAGATAGATAGATAGATATTATGTTGAGTGCAATCTGTGTTACAATTCATAAAGAAGACCTACAGGGTGCCACACCCTGTGTTTTAATCTCAGAGATTGTTCTATCAGGTATAGACCCTTTGTAAACGCGACCGCCATTTTGGACATGTAGTGGACTTCGGCTCGAATCAGTTTGAATGCGAGGAAGGCGACAAACGAAAAACATAAAAGAAAAAGGAGCGAGATGCAGAAAACACCTTCACTATCCAGCGACGTAGGGCATTTACAGGGCGAGCAGAGGGAGAGATATTTACAAAAATTGAGGTTAGCAGGCTTAGAGCACGATGTTTACCTGCTTTCCACCAGGATTGTTCACTGACGTACGGAAGTACACGAAGCCCTCGTCTTTACCTGACTTCGGCCCACATGATCTGTATACCTATGTCGTTAAAAACCCATCGCCATACACATACACGCCAACGTCCGAGGTTCCGGAGCGCGCTCCGGCTTGCTCCCGGAGTGCTCCGGCCGAGGTTCCAGAGCGCGCTCCGGCTTGCTCCAGGAGTGCTCCGGCCGAGGTTCCGGAGCGCGCTCCAGCTTGCTCCGCAGCAAGCCGGAGCACGCTGCTTAATTTGAGGGCAACCTCGGCCGGAGTGTGCTCTGGAATCTCGGCCGGAGCACTCCGGGAGCAAGCCGGTGCGCGCTGCTTAATTTGAGGGGAACCTCGGCCGGAGCACTCCGGGAGCAAGCCGGCGCGCGCTGCTTAATTTGAGGGAGAGCAAGCCGGAGCGCGCTCCGGAACCTCGGACGTTGGCTCTGGCAGCTATTTATACTGGATCCGGTGTAAATAGCTGCCGGATCATAATTACAGTAAACTAGTAAATACAGAAAAAGGAAAAACTTGAGACTGAAAGGTTTTAACAGTCATCCAAATGACTGAACGTAAACATTGCTACAGTAACATACCAGCTACTTGCTGACAGCTAGTCAACAATAGCTACTACAGAAGAACAAAGAGGTTACAATGGGTTATTTTAGCCTATTTGGTTACACACTCGCCGCCACAGAATGTTAACAGCAATGTAATGCCTTTTCTGGCTAATTTTATTCGTCTTACCTCCAACAAAGTGGTCACTACACAAGCGTTGGTATGCCGAGGGCTGCCAATCTGTTAATGGCCGCTATCCATCTTCTCCGTCGGGATCCGATAAAATGATAAACCTTGCCTTGTTTGTTGATGGTTACTACATCCAGGTGCACAACAATATAGTGGCATGATGGAAGTCTTGCTGAAAGTAAAAACTTTCTTTGCTGCCGTTCCTCAATGTTGGCTGTGGTAAACTACTGGTAGTACACGTCCAAAATGGCAGCCGCGTTTGTCGTGACGTCACGTGAAAAGGGTCCATACAGTGGTGTAAATACTCCATGGAATGAGCGTGAAAAGTGAAGAATGAATTTTACTTGCAGTGCAAAAGTGACAGAAATTAAAATAATCTGATTCTTGGTCATTAAATTTCATTTAAAATCATTAAAAAGTATCAAATTGTCAAAGTCTTTTCATATTCAATTGTGTGTGTGTGTGTGTGTGTGTTTTTTAAAGAATTATTAGAAGTTATTCTTAATATAATATTGTATAATATAATAATGTTTCCAGTTGAGAGCATGCTGTGCACATTTTGGCTGCCACTTCTCACCAGAACTTTTTATTTTTCTTTTTTCCCCCTTTGTGTGTTTGTATGGTTTGATGTTTGTTCTTTGTTTGAGTGCTTTGTCCGCCAGTTGTAGTGCAGCTCCGGACCCAGTTTTGGGCATCGGTTACCTCCAGGCCTTGGTCCACCGTGGGTGATGCTTGTGCTCTTCGCTATGGACTGCAGTGAGCTTGTTGCTCTGTTTCACGTCAGGGTTATCCCGCGCTCTGTGCGGTGGTGCTTCTGTGCTTGCTTTGTGGATCCATGGCATGATGTTCTGAGCGATGTTGCCCGATGGTGTCACGGCGGCTGTGCAAGTGGTGTGAGACATACCTTCATGCGCCTTTTGGTGGGACTGTGGGCAGCTACACCACTGGGATTACATCCTGATTCTCTTTTGGTGAACATTTTTTTTTTGTAATTGTAAAGCGAACTTGGGTGTGAGAAAGGCATGATATAAGTTGATATTATTATTATTATTATTATTATTATTATTATTATATTGTGTAAAAAATGTTGACTGTTTGGTATGTAAATCACAAAAAACAAACAAAACAAATCCATTTGCAGATGAAATTTAGTGCATATCTAATTCATTATATATATATATATATATATATATATATATATATATATATATATATATATATATATATATATATATATATATACACACAGTGGCATGGAAAAGTTTGGGCACCCTTGCTGAAAATGTCTGTTACTGTGAATAGTTAAGTGAGCAGAAGATGAACTGATCACCAAAAGGCATAAAGGTAAAGACGACACATTTCTTTAATACAGTGGTGCTTGAAAGTTTGTGAACCCTTTAGAATTTTCTATATTTTTGCATAAATATGACCTAAAACAACATCAGATTTTCACACAAGTCCTAAAAGTAGATAAAGAGAACCCAGTTAAACAAATGAGACAACAATATTATACTTGGTCATTTATTTATTGAGGAAAATGATCCAATATTACACATCTGTGAGTGGCAAAAGTATGTGAACCTTTGCTTTCAGTATCTGGTGTGACCCCCTTGTGCAGCAATAACTGCAACTAAGCGTTTGCGGTAACTGTTGATCAGTCCTGCACACCGGCTTGGAGGAATTTTAGCCCATTCCTCCATACAGAACAGCTTCAACTCTGGGATGTTGGTGGGTTTCCTCACATGAACTGCTCGCTTCAGGTCCTTCCACAACATTTCCATTGGATTAAGATCAGGACTTTGACTTGGCCATTCCAAAACATTAACTTTATCCCTCTTTAACCATTCTTTGGTAGAACGACTTGTGTGCTTAGGGTTGTTGTCTTGCTGCATGATCCACCTTCTCTTGAGATTCACTTCATGGACAGATGTCATGGCATTTTCCTTTAGAATTCGCAGGTATAATTCAGAATTCATTGTTCCATCAATGATGGCAAGCAGTCCTGGCCCAGATGCAGTAAAACAGGCCCAAACCATGATATTGCCACCACCATGTTTCACAGATGGGATAAGGTTCTGATGCTGGAATGCAGTGCTTTCCTTTCTCCAAACATAACGCTTCTCATTTAAACCAAAAAGTTCTATTTTGGTCTCATCCGTCCACAAAACATTTTTCCAATAACCTTCTGGCTTGTCCACGTGATCTTTTGCAAACTGCAGACGAGCAGCAATGTTCTTTTTGGAGAGCAGTGGCTTTCCCCTTGCAACCCTGCCATGCACACCATTGTTGTTCAGTGTTTTCCTGATGGTGGACTCATGAACCTTAACATTAGCCAATGTGAGAGAGGCCTTCAGTTGCTTAGAAGTTACCCTGGGGTCCTTTGTGACCTCGCCAACTATTACACGCCTTGCTCTGGGAGTGATCTTTGTTGGTCGACCACTCCTGGGGAGGGTAACAATGGTCTTGTATTTCCTCCATTTGTACACAATCTGTCTGACTGTGGATTGGTGGAGTCCAAACTCTTTAGAGACGGTTTTGTAACCTTTTCCAGCCTGATGAGCATCAACAATGCTTTTTCTGAGGTCCTCAGAAATCTCCTTTGTTCGTACCATGATACACTTCCACAAACATGTGTTGTGAAGATCAGACTTTGATAGATCCCTGTTCTTTAAATAAAACAGGGTGCCCACTCACACCTGATTGTCATCCCATTGATTGAAAACACCTGACTCTAATTTCACCTTTAAATTTACTGCTAATCCTAGAGGTTCACATACTTTTGCCACTCACAGATATGTAATACTGGATCATTTTCCTCAATAAATAAATGACCAAGTATAATATTTTTGTCTCATTTGTTTAACTGGGTTCTCTTTATCTACTTTTAGGACTTGTGTGAAAATCTGATGATGTTTTAGGTCATATTTATGCAGAAATAAAATTCTAAAGGGTTCACAAACTTTCAAGCACCACTGTATTTTTCACAAGATTACATTTTTATTTCTATCATTTACAGGCATAAAATACCAAAAAATTAAAAGAACCTGAAGCAAAAGTTTGGGCACCTGGCATGGTCAGTACTTAGTAACACCCCCTTTGGCAAGTATCACAGCTTGTAAACACTTTTTGTAGCCAGCTAATAATCTTTCAGTTCTTACCTGGGGGATTTTCACACATTCGTCCTTGCAAAAGGCTTCCAGTTCTACAAGTTTCTTGGGCTGTCTTGCATGCACTGCTCTTTTGAGATCTATCCACAGATTTTCAATGATGTTTAGGTCAGGTGACTGTGAGGGCCAGGGCAAAACCTTCAGTTTGTGCATCTTGAGGGATTCCATTGTAGATTTTGAGGTGTGTTTTGGATCATCGTCTTATTGTAGGACCCGTCCTCTTTTTAACTTCAACTTTTTTCCAGATGGTGTGATGTTTGCTTCCAGGGTTTGCTGGTATTTATTCGAATCCATGCTTCCCTTGACCAATGAAATGTGCCCTGTGCTACTGGCTGCAACACAACCCCAAAGCATGATCGATCCACACCCATGCTTCAGAGTCGGAGAGGTGTTCTTTTCCTGGAATTTGGCACCCTTTCTTCTCCAAACATACCTTTGCACATTGTGGCCAAAAAATTCTATTTTGATTTCATCAGTCCACAGGACTTGTTTCCAAAATGCATCAGGCTTGCTTAGATGTTCATTTGCAAACTTCAGACACTGAATTTTGTGGCTCGGACACAGGAAAGGTTTTCTTCTGATGACTCTCTCATGAAGGTCATATTTGTTCAGGTGTCGCTGCATAGTAGAACAGTGCACCACCACTCCAGGGTCTGCTCAATCTTTCTGAAGGTCTTTTGCAGTCAATCAGGGGTTTTATTTGCCTTTCTAGCAATCTAACGAGCAGTTCTGTCAGAAAGTTTTCTTCATCTTCCAGACCTCACCTTGATCTCCACTGTTTCTGTAAACTGCCATTTCTTAATAACATTACGATCTGAGGAAACAGCTACCTGAAAACACTTTGCTACGTTCTTGTAGCCTTCTCCTGCTTTATGAGCATCAATTATTTTATTATTCAGAATGCGAGGGAGTTGCTTAGAGGAGCCCATGGCTGTTGATTTTAGGGACAAGTTTGAGGAGTCAGAGAATTTATACAGCTTTGAAATCTGCAACATCTGACCTTTCCTAACGAAGAATTTGAACAAGCCACAGCTCAATAACCTAATTAAGGTCTGGAACCTTGGTAAAAGTTACTTGAGAACTCAAATGTATTAGGGCACCCAAACTTTCGCATGGTGCTCCTTTTCTTTTTTCACTCTCCAATTGTACAAAACAAAAATAATACACAAATCTTGCAGAAAACGCTGAATAGAAACGTGTCGTCTTTACCGTTATGCCTTTTGGTGATCAGTTCATCTTCTGCTCACTTAACTATTCACAGTAACAGACATTTTCAGCAAGGGTGCCCAAACTTTTGCATGCCACTGTATATGAGTGTCAAACTGTTACTATTAGAGCTGGGACTTGAGCTCAGCCAAAACTTAGCCAGACACCAAAAAAGTAACAGAGTAAAGGATTTTGTGAGAGATTAGCAGCAGGCTGCCAAGTCGCTCTGTTGTATGTAGCTGTCGATGTTGATTTTAAAAGTAACTCAGTAAATTCCACAGGGAAATGAATACTTAAGTCTGAGTGAAAAATACTGTAGTGATCGTGCAGCGTGGAAGAAGAGTCTGGAGACAGAAATCTTAGTTTCTCGGTCGTTATACTGCAGCTTTCGATAGATAGCACTGACTTGACTGCTTTATTAGCATTCGCTAACACTACTGATGAACGCTACACCGGCTGGAAGGTGACTTCACTGCTGCGCTGACGGCACTGACCTGCGGTTAAGCTTGCGTTGGGGTTCGAGAAGGCCGAGGGAGATAAATTTTTGGTCCCTCCCACTATAAATCAAAATCTGATTGGTTATTTCATCAGTTACTTCCTATATAAACATACACTGCCATGGCCTTCTGTCCCGGTAATGAAGTCCTAACCAATGAGTGAGCAGCTCTAAACTCTTCGCAGCCTAGAAACAACAAACAAGCAAATAAATCTCATTGGTTAACTCGATTTTAATGTTTTCAGGACAGTAACCCTTTCATTTCTGAAGCACATCTGATAGAAAATGAGGCCGAATCAGAAGAGAATAATTATAATGAAATTATAGAAGAATGAAAGAAATTAAATATAATATTTGAAATGCTGATATGTTTGGGCCTTCAGAGATAGCACTGAATGTGTGTGTGTGTGTGTGTGTGTGTTACTGCAGCAGATGATCAATCTCTCCATCTCCACAAAGGGCCGGGTGAAGCCTGGCGTCTGGTGGAGTTGAACTGCAGGAGGGGGTCAGGAATGGTAACACACACACACACACACACACACAAACACACGTCTCACAGGAACAGATTGGAGGAAAGTGGAGAGCAGGCTGCATGTGTAGAGGCCTTTGAAAAGGTGTTAAATGATAGTGAAATGGTGGGATTAGAGAGGACAATGCAGGGCACTAATCCCCTTTTCCATGTGCTCCCCTTCACCCTCTCCCCCACTGAACCCCTTTCACCCTCTGAGGGACATGCTAATGTCGGGGGGGGACCCACAACCCACTTCACGTAAAAAAAGCTGAATGCAAGGAAAAAAAAAAACACAGACACCAAATATGTCTGTTTATATTTATGTTCCTGGAGTCAGGCTTCTTTTTATCGTAGATAGAATACAGCTACAGTGTGTGTGTGTGTGTGTGTGTGTGTCAGGGAGAGATTTTATTTTCAAGGTCACCGTTTTAAACACATTACACCATGTTAAGCTGTTCATCGTGATAAGTTTATAACGGGATGAAGCTTCACGAGAAACTCTTCTGATGTCGTGAGATTGTTTCCATAGTAACAACCGACACAGGAATTCATATGGTGGACACGCCGTATCAATGGATTTATTTTTTAAAAGATGAGATGTTTGTTTTATTAGAGCCTGGTTCTGCAGATTTTCTGTAACCATAAATGGATAAAAAGTATGATGTGCTTTAATACATTAAACATGGTGAGGTGTAAGTGGAATAAACCACATCAGGAGGTGCTGTTATATGAAAATAATCAACGTAGCTCCTCATCATCACCACACTACTCTGTCGTTGATTAGTTTCCTGTAAGAGCATGACATTGAGTGCTTTATTCCTCACTAAAGGAGTCGTTCTTTTCATTCCGTCACATTTCCGTATCATGGGTTACGTAACACGAGTTGAAAACATTTACAGTAAAAATGATCGAATCATTTATTTATGTATTTATTTAGTCGCTTCTTTGTGAAAATTTTCGCGTGATGTGTGAAAGAGAGGAACAAAAGCATGGAGGGAGGGAAGGACAAATGTCAGAGGACAGATGTTAAAATAATAATTGAGTGTCGAGGAAGTTCTGCTTAGTTCTCAGGTGAAATCAGCGTGACGCAGGTGTGAAAAACGAAGCCCTGTAGGCGGCACAGAACACGAAAGGAGCTGAAGGTCAAGGGTCAGGAGCTTCCTGAGGGATGTAGGAGGGTGTTTTTTTGTCACCCTTCTTTCTGAGAGCTGGTGGGAGAGATGCAGTGCGGCGAGGGGTCACAGTCGAGTCAAGAGGTCACCTTTGAGGTTTAAAATAAAAGAGAAGGAGTGATGCGTTAGATAGGCGTGGAATGTTCCGGTTGAATGTCCATGTGGGGGATCGGGAACTGTGGAGTGACGCTGACAATGAAGTAAAGCTTTTAGCATGAGGTTCTCAAATCCGAGCTACAGCGTCCAACAAGCTATTCACACACACACACACACACACACAGTTTCCTTACAATGTGATTAAAACTGGACAAAAGCTTGGCTAGAATTCCTAATTCACTCGGATCAAGGCTTCCATCTCACCTACATACACACACTTCTTTTTGCGTCTGTGTAATAATTTGTTTCCCAGACAAACCTTTCTCCAAATTAACCCTTTCACCACTGTGTAACTTTTTCCAGAAGTCGTTTCCCAACTACAATCAGCCCGGAATAGTGGTCTGCAGCAGTGAAAGGGTTAAACAGCAGTCGAGATTTAATAAGTTGATCAATGAAATGCAGTTTGTAATATCGTTCCTGAAATTTCCAGGCCTCCATTTTGCTCCACAATCTTGTTATTCAGTGACTTACAGTGCCTTGCAAAAGTTTTCATACCCCTTGAACTTTTTCACATTTTTCCACCTTACAACCACGAACTTAAAAGTTTTTTATTGAGATTTTATGTGATAGACCAACACAGAGTGGCACATAATTGTGAAGTGAAACGAAAATGATAAATGGTCTTCAACATTTTAAACAAATAAAAATCTGAAAAATGTTGTGTGCATTAGTATTCAGCCCCCTGTACTCTGATACCTCTAAATACAATCCAGTGCAATCAATTGCCTTCAGAAGTCGTCTAATTAGTTAATAGAGTCCTACTGTGTGTAATTTACTCTCAGCATAAATCCACTTGTTCTGTGAAGGCCTCAGTGGTTTGTTAGAGAACACTGAAGAACAAACAGCATCATGAAGACCAAAGAACTCACCAGACAGGTCAGGGATAAAGTTCTGGAGAAGTTTAAAGCAGGGTTAGGTTATAAAAAAATATCCCAAGCTCTGAACATCTCAAGAAGCACTGTTCAATCCATCATTCAAAAATGGAAAAAGTATGGCACAACTGCAAACCTACCAAGACATGGCCGTCCACCTAAACTGACAGAGCGAGCAAGGAGAGCACTGGTCAGAGAAGCAGTAAAGAGGCCCATGATCACTCTGGAGGAGCTGCAGAAATCCACAGCTCAGGTGGGAGAATCTGTGCACAGGACAGCTATAAGTCGTACACTCCACAAATCTGGCCTTTTTGGAAGAGTGGCAAGAAGAAAGCCATTGTTGAAAGACAGGCATAAGAAGCCATGTAGGGGACACAGCAAACATGTGGAAGAAGGTGCTTTGGTCAGATGAGATCAAAGTTGAACTTTCTGGCCTAAATGCAAAGTGCTATGTGTGGCGGAAAACTAACACTGCTCATCACCCTGCACGCACCATCCCCACTGTGAAACATGGTGGTGGCAGCATCATGCTATGGGGATGCTTTTCTTCAGCAGGGACAGGGAAGCTGGTCAGAGTTGATGGGAAGATGGATGGAGCTAAATACAGGGCAATCCTGGAAGAAAACCTGTCGGAGGCTGCAAAAGACTTGAGACTGGGAAGGAGATTCACCTTCCAGCAAGACAATGACCCTAAACATACAGCCAGAGCTACAATGGAATGGTTTAGATCAAAGAATATTCATGTGTTAGAATGGGCCAGTCAAAGTCCAGACCTAAATCCCATTGAGCATCTGTGTCAAGACTTGAAAATTGCTGTTCACAGACGCTCTCCATCCAATCTGACTGAGCTTGAGCTATTTTCCAAAGAAGAATGGGCAAAAATTTCAGTGTCTAGATGTGCAAAGCTGGTAGAGACGAACCACAAAAGACTTGCAGCTGTAATTGCAGCAAAAGGTGGCTCTACAAAGTATTGACGCAGGGGGGCTGAATACTAATGCACATCACATTTTTCAGATTTTTATTTGTTTAAAATTTTGAAGACCATTTATCATTTTCATTTCACTTCACAATTATGTGCTACTCTGTGTTGGTCTATCACATAAAATCTCAATTAAAAACTTTTAAGTTCGTGGTTGTAAGGTGGAAAAATTTGAAAAAGTTCAAGGGGTATGAATACTTTTGCAAGGCACTGTAAACTAACAACTGATTATTTTCCCATAGTAACACACCCCTGAGTGCTTTATTCCTCTCATGCTACAGCAATTTGTGAACAGTTACAATTTTTATTTCTGAATGAACAACACATTTGTAGTTCTGTTTGTCTGCGAAACAATTTAGCATTTACTAACATTCATTAGTACTCGTTTAGCACTTGTTCCATTGCTAGTGTTTCTTTTTTCTCCCTCTTTACGTGAATAAGATTTTAAAAAATAGCCACAAGCAGCGAGGAAGACCCCGAGCACCTCCGGTATACCAAATCTGGTATGAATCCAACAAACTGCCTCACAAATGTAACACGTGACAAAACACACAAAACAAAAAATAACTCACTTCCTGTTGAGTATGGCTAATACAATTACAATTTTGTTCGTCTTGGGACACTGCACACATCTACCAAATTTGACATGGATAGGTGAAACTATATTCCAGGCAAAAGCCTCAATGATATGTGGGGGCGCTATGGAGTCCCGTGGATATGAGTTTTCACCCATGGGAACCACCTCAAAAATGGGCAAGTGTTGAATAAAAAGAATAATAGTAATAAGATTAATAAATAATGAGAATCCTTAGGAAAACAATACAGCCTTGCGACTCGGGGCAGTGCGCTCTGGTGGACACTGGAGGCCATGCAGTTCCAATGCTCGGACCCTAGAAAGAAAACACACACAAACACTGATACTGGAGACTCCTTCCGTAAATGCTAAATAAACATCTCATCTTCCATTTCCTTTAAGAAAACCTCTTAAACTGTATCAACGTTTACACATTTTTAAATCTGTTTCTGTAAAGCATGCGCCATACATGTCCCTGTGAATGAGCTGTTACTATAGCAACGATGACGTATCAATTGTAGGAGAGCATTAATACTATATACAACCGCACCACTGTCCGAGATGCAGTTATAGAAAAGTAATCAACCCCTTCTGACTCATCGAGATGGTGATATAAATACGTTATAAAATGAGGAGTAAAATTTTGGTGATTGGTGATTAGGTTGCGCATACGTATTCTGTGCTACGCACTTCCTGGTTCCTGAGTTGTTTGTGACGAGTCTTTTTTTAGCGAGTGTTGGCGTTAATTACTAATCTTTTTAAAAAATTTTCTCCAAATAATTTTCCAGTATCCTCTTCATTTTTATTGTACTTTTGCTTTCCTTTTTGTACTTTCCAGTTTCGCTTTCCTTTTTCCATTTGTTCTCTCTTTTTTCGGAAGAACGCAGAGACCAGAAGCTTTCTTTTTTCTCCTCCTGCGTAAAGACCATAAGCAGAGGCCATCCACATCGGATCTGCTTTAATATAAACAGATCTTCAATTAAGGTACGTGGATCCTTTCATCATGGCACACCTTCAGCCTGTTCAGTGTGCTGAGTGCAGGATGTTTAGTCATTCTTCCTCTGTCGCTAGCGATAGCTTTATTTGTGATAAGTGCAGATTAGTTAGCTCTCTGACGGAGAAGATTATAGTGTTAGAAGCGCATGCCCAGGCTTTAGAGAAGGCCAGTGAGAATGAGAACAGTGTAGTTTCTATAGGGGAAAGTCTGGATGCCTTAGGTGGAGTTAGTAATCCCCCAACTCTGGCATTAGAGCCCTTACAGCGGGGCGAATGGGTGACGACTCGGTGGCATAAGCGTAGAGCCAAAGCTACCGCTGAGGCTCCCCCACGGGAGCACCACTCCTCTCCATGTCACGTGTCGAACAGGTTTGCTCTCCTTAGTGATGCACCCACTGAGAAACCTGAGAGAGCTCTGGTTATAGGGGACTCTATCATACAGCAAGTGAAATTAGCTCAGCCTTTAGGGGCACCAGCAGCTTTAGTCAGGTGTATACTGGGAGCCAGGGTGCCAGACATAGCAGGTAATCTTAGGGTCCTAGGCAAGCACAGGTTCTCAAAGATAGTTATCCATGCAGGAGCTAATGATATACACCTTCATCAGTCTGAGGTTACCAAGAGTAACTTTGTAGAGGTGTTTAAATTAGCAAAGGTGATGTCTGATGCTGTAGTGTGCTCTGGCCCCATCCCAATGCAGCGTGATGTAGCTTACAGCAGGTTATGGTTGCTGAACTTCTGGTTGTCCAGGTAGTGCTCTGAAGGTTATGGTTGCTGAACTTCAGGTTATGGTTGCTGAACTTCTGGTTGTCTCGGTAGTGCTCTGAAAACAGTGTGGGCTTTATAGATAATTGGGCTAATTTTGAGGGCACTGCTGGCCTGTAGGGCTGGATGGTATCCATCCCACTCGGGAAGGTGCTGCTCTCATTTCCTGCAGCATAGGTCATAGTCTCAGAACAGGCCTAGTTAATTTCTGACAATCCAGAGCCAAGGCCAGGGAGCAGACAAACAGGCTAAACCGACTGTCTGCTAGCTGCACAGAGTTGCCACTCAGGGTCCACTACATTGAGACTGTGTCTGTTCCCCGAGCTCAACAAAAAAGTAGAAATATTCAGAGAGTTTGTTCCAGTAACCTAATCAATATAAAATTAGATCATACTGACTGTACAGCTGCTGCCAGCACCTTTGATCTAAAGGTGGGGCTATTAAATATTAGATCTTTTACATCTAAAGCACTAATGGTTAATGAAATTATTACTGATCAGGAGTTTAATGTACTTTGTTTAACTGAAACATGGATTAAGCCAAATGAATATATAGCATTAAATGAAGCTAGTCCTCCTGGATACAGTTATATACACCACCCTCGTATAACTGGTAAAGGAGGAGGCGTCGCGGTTATTTATAATGATTATCTAGGTGTAACACAAAAACCTGGTTATAAATGTAATACATTTGAAGTTCTTCATACTCATATAATGTATGTAGCCTCGAAAAATAGGTTTACCCAGTTAATTCTGTTACTTATTATTTACAGGCCCCCGGGGCCATATTCTGAGTTTCTTTCTGAATTTGCAGATTTTATCTCAGATCTGGTTATTTCCTTAGACAAAGCTTTAGTTGTCGGAGATTTTAATATTCGCTTCGATAACCCAGAAGACCCTTTGAAAACAACGTTTGTGTCCATTTTAGATTCGGTAGGGATTAATCAGAATGTCATAGGACCGACCTATAATGGTGGTCACACCCTTGATCTAATACTAACATTCGGGTTAAACATAGAAAATATAGTCAGACTTCCACAGTCTGAAGTTATCTCAGATCATTATCTCATCTCATTCAGAATATGTATGAGTAGTAATATATGCACCTCACCACGCTACTAAATTAAACGTACATTCACGTCAACTACTGCACAGAGCTTTATAAATGATCTCCCAGAGTTATCAACTTTGACTGGGTCACTGTCAGCCCCTGCAGAACTTGATCAGGCAGCTGAATGCTTAGAGTCAACGTTCCGCCATACTTTAGATAATGTAGCTCCTCTTAAAAGGAAAATGGTCAGAGACAAAAAATTAGCACCCTGGTATAATGATGACACTCGCACTTTAAAACAGACCACTTGAAAATTGGAACGCAAATGGCGTCAAACAAAATTGGTAGCATTCAAATTAGCGTGGAAGGAGAGCTTCCTGAAGTATAGAAAAGCTCTTAGTGCTGCTAGATCAACATATCTCTCCTCCATAATAGAAGATCTCATCTCATCTCATTATCTCTAGCCGCTTTATCCTGTTCTACAGGGTCGCAGGCAAGCTGGAGCCTATCCCAGCTGACTACAGGCAAAAGGCGGGGTACACCCTGGACAAGTCGCCAGGTCATCACAGGGCTGACACATAGACACAGACAACCATTCACACTCACATTCACACCTACAGTCAATTTAGAGTCACCAGTTAACCTAACCTGCATGTCTTTGGACTGTGGGGGAAACCAGAGCACCTGGAGGAAACCCACGCGGACATGGGGAGAACATGCAAACTCCGCACAAAAAGGCCCTCGCCGGCCACAGGGCTCGAACCCGGACCTTCTTGCTGTGAGGCGACAGCGCTAACCACTACACCAATATCCGACAAAAAATTCAAACTACTAATTTAAGGTCAGACAATGTAAGTGACCCTGTAGTTAACAATATAACTGTATCAGATCAGCAATTAGAATGTTTTACTCCCCTTAGAGAAACTGAATTACTTTCATTAATCTTGGCATCAAAAGCCTCAACTTGTGTACTAGATCCCTTACCTACAAGTCTATTCAAACAGATAATACCTGAAGTAATTGAAACGCTTCTAAAAATAATAAATTCTTCTCTTAGAATTGGCTATGTACCCAAATCCTTTAAACTAGCAGTTATCAAACCCCTGATTAAAAAACCTGATCTTGATCCCTGTCAGCTGTCCAATTATCGGCCAATATCAAACCTCCCCTTTATCTCCAAGATCCTTGAAAAAGCTGTGGTACAGCAGTTATGCTCATATTTACATAGGAATAAGATCCATGAAATGTATCAGTCAGGATTTAGATCTCATCATAGCACAGAGACAGCTCTGGTAAAAGTAGTAAACGACCTACTGTTGGCGTCTGATCAGGGCTGTGTCTCGCTGCTTGTGTTGCTTGACCTTAGTGCAGCATTTGATACCATTGATCATTCCATTCTTCTGGATAGACTAGAAAATGTTGTGGGAGTTAAGGGA
Source organism: Neoarius graeffei (assembly GCF_027579695.1). NCBI lineage: Eukaryota > Metazoa > Chordata > Actinopteri > Siluriformes > Ariidae > Neoarius > Neoarius graeffei. The sequence goes on from NC_083576.1 coordinate 85,792,432, forward strand.
ACAGCCCTCTCCTGGCTTAGGTCTTATTTAACTGATCGCTATCAGTATGTTGATAAAAATGGTGATTTTTCTAGACATACTGAGGTAAAGTTTGGTGTTCCACAAGGTTCTGTCTTGGGTTCACTGCTTTTTTCTTTATATATGTTACCTCTGGGTGATATTATTCGTAAACATTGTATTAGTTTCCACTGTTATGCTGATGACACACAGTTGTATGTTTCTGCAAAACCTGATGAGCTTGCTAACCACCTCAGTGACTTCGGCTTGGGTAATGGACAAGTCCACCTCTGAGTCATCAACCTCCGCTTCCTCAATGGAAGACGAGACAGTGGGATTGAGGAGATCCTCGAAGTATTCCTTCCACCGCCCGACAATGTCCCCAGTCGAGGTCAACAGCTCCCCACCCGCACTGTAAACAGTGTTGGCAGAGTACTGCTTCCCCCTCCTGAGGCGCCAGACGGTTTGCCAGAATTTCTTTGAGGCCGACCGATAGTCCTTCTCCATGGCCTCACCGAACTCCTCCCAGTTCCGAGTTTTTGCCTCTGCAACTGCCCGAGCTGCGGCACACCTGGCCTGCCAATACCTATCAGCTGCCTCAGGAGTCCCGGAGGCCAACATGGCCCGATAGGACGCCTTCTTCAGCTTGACGGCATCCCTTACTTCTGGTATCCACCACCGGGTTCGGGGATTGCCACCATGACAGGCACCGGAGACCTTGCGGCCACAGCTCCAAACAGCCACATCGACAATGGAGGCAGAAAACATGTTCCACTCAGACTCAATGTCCCCCGCCTCCCTCGGAAGCTGGGAGAAGCTCTCCCGGAGGTGGGAGTTAAAGACCTCCCCGACAGTGCTCGGCCAGACGTTCCCAGCAGACCCTCACCATACATTTGGGCCTGCCAGGTCTGTCCGGCTTCCTCCTCCACCAGCGGATCCAACTCACCACCAGGTGGTGATCAGTTGACAGCTCAGCCCCTCTCTTCACCCGAGTGTCCAAGACATAAGGCCGGAGATCCGATGAAACAACAACAAAGTCGATCATCGACCTCCGACCTAAGGTGTCCTTGTGCCACGTGCACTTATGGACACCCCTATGCTCGAACATGGTGTTCGTTATGGACAAACCGTGACTAGCACAGAAGTCCAATAACAAAACACCACTTGGGCTCAGATCGGGGAGGCCGTTCCTCCCTATCACTCTCCTCCAGGTGTCACTGTCGTCACCCACGTGAGCGTTGAAGTCCCCCAGTAGAACAATGGAGTCCCCAGTCTGAGCACCCCTCAGTACCTCTCCCAGGGACTCCAAGAAGGCCGGATACTCTAGACTGCTATTCGGCCTGTAGGCACAAACAACAGCAAGAGCCCTCTCCCCAATCCTAAGGCACAGAGAGGCGACCCTCTCATTCACTGGGGTAAACTTCAACACATGGCGGCTGAGCTGGGGAGCTATAAGCAAGCCCACACCAGCCCGCCGCCATTCACCATGGGCAACTCCAGAGAAGTGGAGAGTCCAGCCCCTCTCGAGGAGCTGGGTTCCGGAGCCCAAGCTGTGCATGGAGGTGAGCCTGACTATCTCTAGCCGGTACCTCTCAACCTCCTGCACAAGCTCAGGCTCCCCCCCCCAGCGAAGTGACATTCCATGTCCCAACAGCTAGCCGCTGTGTTCAGGGATCAGGTCGTCGAGGCCCCTGCCTTCGACTGCTGCCCAATCCACATTGCACCAGCCCCCTACGGCTACCTCTGTGGGTGGTGAACCCACAGGAGGTCAGGCCCACGTCACTGCTTCGGGCTGAGCTCGGCTGGGCCCCGTGGGCAAAGGCCCGGCCACCAAGTGCTCGCATACGAGCCCCAACCCCGGGCCTGGCTCCAGGGTGGGGCCCTGGCTGCGCCATACCGGGCGACGTCACGGTCCTTGATAGATTGTTATCCATAAGGGGTTTTGGTGAACTGCTCTTAGTCTGGCCTGTCACCTAGGACCTGTCTGCCTTGGGAGACCCTAACAGGGGTGTAATGCCCCCGACAACATAGCTCCTAGGATCATTCAAGCACACAAACCACTCCACCACAATAAGGTGGCAGTTCTAGGAGGGGAGAGTCCTTACTAGAACTAGAAAATATGACCACATCACCTCTGTCTTATCCACACTGCATTGGCTCACAATCAAATTTCATATTGATTATAAAATACTTCTATTGACCTTTAAAGCACTGAATGGTCTCGCACCACAGTACCTGAGTGAACTTCTGCTCCTCTATGACCCACCACGCCTACTTAGATCAAAAGGTGCAGGCTATCTGCTGGTACCTCATATAGTGAAGGCTACATCAGGGGGCAGAGACTTTTCTTACAAAGCCCCACAGTTATGGAACAGCCTTCCAAATAATGTTCGGGAATCAGACAGTCTCAGCGTTTAAGTCTCGGCTGAAAACATATCTATTTAGTCAAGCCTTGTGTTAACGGTGTTTATGAGGTAAAGGAGTAGATCTGGAGGGTCGTCAGACAGAGTGTTTTGGTAAACTGGGATGTATGGATGCTGTCAGTCCCCCACTCACTTGCTCACTTGAATTTGTTGATGGTGTAGTGGCTGGGTGCTTTATGTCCCGGGGCTCCCTCATGCCTGCATTACCTTCTGGCTCTCCCCTTTTAGTTATGCTGTCATAGTTAGTTGCCAGAGTCCCTGCTTGTACTCAGTGCAATATGTATACTGTTCCTACTTATTCAGGTGACATTGGGCATACCTAACAACCTGTGTTTTCTCCCCCCCCCCCAAATCTGTCCCTCTGAGTTACATGTCGGTCCTGAGATCGAGATGCTGACCTCTTCTGCTCCTCGGACCTGCTTGATCCATCCTGGTGCCCTGTGTCTGGTTGGAGTCTCATCGCATTGCTCCTGTGGAGGACGGCCCCATGTGGACAGTTGAAAGTCACACCTGGAAGACGCTCTGGACTCTTACAGTAATGCTTTTATGGCTGAGGACTACAGTTGACTTGCTAACTTTAGGACTGCAGTTGTCATGAACAGTTTTGCACTCAAGTTTCCACCAATGAAGAGTTTATAACATCAACGAAATGTTAAAACTGTTAATGTTATAGTCATGCTGTCTGTTGTTGCCCAAATGAGGATGGGTTCCCTTTTGAGTCTGGTTCCTCTCGAGGTTTCTTCCTCATGTCGTCTGAGGGAGTTTTTCCTTGCCACCGTCACCACAGGCTTGCTCATTGGGGATAGATTAGGGATAAAATTAGCTCATGTTTTAAGTCGTTCATATTTGTAAAGCTGCTTTGCGACAATGTTTATTGTTAAAAGCGCTATACAAATAGACTTTACTTGACTTGACTTGGAACAATGGAGCTCCAGGTGGGAATTTATTTTGTTTGTGTGTTTTATCATACAACAGAGTGCAAAAGTTTACACACCCCAAGGCAAAAACAATCTGTCAAACCAGTCAAATTTTCGGTGTACGTTACAGTATTAATATCAGGCATATCAGACGCTTGCTGGCCGTGTTGTGAAAATATCCATGCAGACGCTCATCTAAGTTCCCAAACCTGTCATTGCTTAAGTCTTGAATATTTTCTATCATGAATACTATCATTAAAAAGCTTATCATCTCTGCTTTCCAAAGAAATGTATCTGGTTTAGATCTGTTCAGTACTTTGGGAGTAACGGCAGGTTGAAGTCAGTACAACAGCGTAAAAACTCTGCTCACGTGACATCAGGAAACTGTCGGTGCTTTTCTTTTTGAGTCATGGGAAAGCGGTCAGGGTCTCTCTCTCTCTCTCCTGATCGGTTTCCCACTGGATTACTTGTGAATATCGATCAGATCACTTTTATAGGGATGTTCTCTTGCTCTCAGTGTTTCTGATGAAAGATTCAGCAAAGTTATCTGTCTGCTAGTTTTGATGTTATGATTCACGGGAGACTTTGAAGTGAGTTTTCAGAGCTTTACCTACTTATTTTTTTTTAAATCAAACTGATTCCTATAAATAAATAACTATTTTAGAATATAACTGGAGTTGCTTTGATGAAAAATATTGAGATCTTAGTGGTCAGAATGAGATTTTAAAAAACCAGAAGTCAGAAACGTGAGTGTCAATTTCAGTTCAGTTAATGTGAATTGTTTATTGAATGTGGATCAGACAGATTTTTCGAGTTTCGCCTTGAAAGCTGTGAATATTAATTGAAATAATAATTTATATTCTTTCACATAAACACTAGTAGGCCCTACTTTTGAGAAATACAAAGGCCAACAGAGCACAAACAGGGGATTAGAAATAATCTTTTATTACTTTTTATTGAGTGTACCCATTTAACAGTTTTTACCTAATTAGCATAATTGATACTAATTAAATACTAATTTACATAATTAGTTTTTACTAATTTTTCAAACTTTGTATTCAGTATCCGACCATCTATGTGCTGCCAACATATTTCCATGTAAATATCTTGAAAAATAGAAAAGTTATGAAGAATAAACATTTGATCTCATTGGTTAATGAGGCCCGTTTTGGATCCTCATGCAGAATATTACGGCTGTTTTGTAAAAATTAAGCCATTTCTTCAATCTTTGATTTGTAATATCTGAAGAACGGATAAACGTATTTTAATTCTGTAAAAAGTATGTTGTTCTGCATTCAATTCTGAATTCAATGAGTGTCAAGTTTCAAGCAATTTTGATTGAATTTGAATTTTCACCTGATATGCCTAGTAATAGTTTGTGTTCTTTCTGAAATGTTATAACTCTTCAAGATTGTGTATTCTGACAGAGATTTTTTTTTAAAAGATTTTTTTTGGGCTTTTTTCACCTTTATTGGATAGGACACTGTAGAGACAGGACAGGAAACGAGCGGGAGAGAGATCGGGAAATGACCCCGGGTCGGAATCGAACCCGGGTCCCCGGATTTATGGTATGGCACCTGACCCACGACGCCCCAGATTATTATTATTTTTTAAACCATTTTGGATTTTAGCTCTGGATTGTTATCTTGTTGCACCTACATTTCATTTTTAAAATCCTGGGAACAACTTTATCTTGTAGCTAAGTCATTAAAACAGAGGTGCATTTTGTTTTATTTTACTGGAAATGGCAAATTTACTGGAAAACGTTCAACTGTATTTATTGCACTGGAAATTAAAACTGAAATGAGTGATATATTTTATACTTAATGGACTTAAAGCCATGATTTTAATGTGATAAGAAGAAGAAGAAGAAGAGGTTTTACTGTTGAACAGTGTGACAGGAAAATAAAAAAAGAATGTGCCTGAACATGTTTGATGTGTGTGTGTGTTGTAAATGCCCTGCTGAAAGATATGGCAGCTGCGTGGGCGCCTGGATCACATCCCTGTCCCATCTCAGGGTCACACGGAGGACAAATGGGAGACGAACCAGATAGATCAGGTCCAATATCACCAGGGTTTCATCCACTAACATTAAAAAATAAAAAAATAAAAATATAATAATAATAATAACTAAAAATAACTACAGATATATAACTATAAGTAGATACACGTGGACGAGGAGATCATGAGAGCAGTATTTGTTGTGTTATTGAGTCTGATTGGTCAGAAGGTGTTGATTAAGTTTCTATAACAGCAGCTCTGACAGCAAGGAATGTTTTTATTAACTCAGTGACATGACAAGCTGCATTGCTGTTTGGTTTTGTTTTTTCTTATTAACTTTAAGAACGGGAAAAAGAGACGCTAGTGATGGAATGGTGGTTTATAGCTGGTATAATGTTCTGCAGTGTTAAATGAAGCATTTGGTTCCAAAATGAGATAAATCCACTGTGATAAACTTTGAGGAGAAAAAAAAACTATTTTATTTTCCAAAAAAAAAAGGAGCAAGAAAGCCACTATTTTCTGTTTGAAACTTTAATATAACACTATGAGGTTGAAATGATATTAAAAATGCAAATCTAGATTTTGATTTTTAAAATGTTATTTTAAAAAACTTTTGTTTGTCGTGTTTTGGAAAGGAAGGAGAAATACAGTGCAGAGAGACGTGGTGGATATCGTCTTTTGCATAAAATTGATTTTGGAACTTTGAATAGCGATCAAGTGCCAAACTTCTTTTGGTGGGAACTTAAAAAATCTTATTGTGTTTTGGAACCAAACTTCAAATGTAACTTAACAAAAAATGGATAAAAAATGTTGCGTATGATGTGTCTTACTTCCCTAAGCAAAAAATCGTACTCTGAAGTGTATCAATGTTGTATACGAGAAGGAAAACACTCAGGGATGTGCGGTTAAAGGAAAATGATCAGCTTTGATATCAGTGATACCAGTAACTCCACTTCACTGATTGTTACAGTGACAGCACACCCTCTACATGTTTTAGTCATTACTTAAAGCTAGTCGGCCTTTCAATTTCATAAAATCAGTGAAATTTAGTTCCCTCTGAAATGTGGTCATTGTGATATATGTTTATTTCTGTAATATCTCACAAAATATCAGGCCGTTCTGTTCTGTGGCTGGTAAGTGATTTAATTTGAGGGGATTAAAGCAAATAACGTGCATGAAATCGCTCGCTTCGCGCAGTCAAGCAGACAGAGGAAGTCCGTCTGTGTGTGTGTGTGTGCGCGCATGCACAGGTTTATATCATTCTGTCGCTAAACGAACAGCTGATCACGCCAAGGTGCTCGCTGAGCGCCGAAATTTATTAGTTTGGTCCTGTGTTTCCTTTCCTTTGTATATAACATAATGTCTTTTCTTCTTGCTTTCTTTCCGTTACAGTAGTCGGTCTTTTATGTTTCATTCGCACACTCGTGTCCTCCATTTTTCTCTCCTGTTTCAAATTTGTATCTCACAATTGTTTGCCTTGTGTGAACAGGGAAAGCCCACCATGTGATGCATGACGTAGTATCTTGAATTGGATCATGGTGAAGCAGGAAAAAATAGTAGGGAATTTAAGGCCACGTGGAGATAAATTCATTAATTGTTCTATTTCAAAAAAAAAAGAATAAAATTGGACATCTGTGATTCAAATTCAGTAGCTTTCGGTCCACTAAGCAAAAATAATTGGGTGTCGGGGAAAATTCTTTTTATGACCTAGACTTGAAAAATCTGAAAGGCAGTCTAGCTTTAAACACTGTGGTCCGTGTTGTACGGCATCAGAAAATGGTGTTTTGTTTTGTTTCTTCCTTTTTTTTTTTTTTGCAGTTGATTGTGAATGGGAAACTTGTCAAGGGAAGTCAAGTGTCCTGTAACTGATATGTTTTGGTCTGGATTTGAAAGACAACTCTTTCCAGCAGACACCATGTTTGTACGCTTGTAAACATGTAAACCTTTAGTACATCAAGGACTCAGTGGTTTGCCTTCTTTTGCTATTTTTTTTTGTTGTTGTCACAAGCCTTATTGTCTTCCACATACCGATCTCTGACAACATCCTGTTTGGGATATTTTGAATATTTTTCCTCATCAAAACAGAGAGAAACCTGTAAGACAAGACAGCGGAGAGCAGATCTGACTGCTTCCGTGTACTGGAGAATGTTTCTAGTGTGATCTGACGAGGCATGGAGCCAATGGACTCTGGAAGGTGTTAAGAGGAGAGCTGATGAGTTCTGCCTGTCACCACACCATCTGTGCGCTTGTTCCATGTTTGCTTCGCCCGCAACCTCAAACCTGGCTTTAAGAGATACAGCTGCCTGGAGGCTCACACGCAACATGCTTCAGTAACCAAGAGACTGTGAGACTCATTTTTTTAAAAAGAGAGAACTTCCAGAAGAACTTCCTGAAGCTAAAAAAGAGGTGAAAAACGTCAAGAATCAACCTTCGCCCTGGTCCACTGGGTTGCCATGGTTTCTGCATGAGCTTCACGTCTGGAAACACAAAGCAATAAAGTGTTCTCCTTTTACAGCTACTCTGAGCAGGAAGCGGACCTGGCACCTCCTCTGTTTATTACCCAAGACTATCGTTAAAAAAATAAATAAATAAAGCCAGCTCGCAGTAGGGGGTTGGTGGAGGTGCTTGTTCTGGCTGGCCTTGAGCAAAATGTTTACCTCATGTGGGCCCTAATGAGCGAGACAGCTAGTCATAGCTAGAGGCACGCTCTGTAAAAGCTAGCATCCAGCACTAATCACAGGCAAGAGGAAGGAAGTGGAACCGGATGGAGCTCCAGCATGGTGGGGGTGGGAGTCTGATGGAGCTTGCTTTAATGAGGTGGAGAGCTGCGGTTAAGAGTCGACGCAGACGTTCGTGTCAGAGATCCTATGTTGTGGTGGGTATGGGTGGCATTCGTGAAGTCTTCCTTCATGATCGAGTGTAAAGAGGTGGGATCCCCAGTGTGTCTGAGATAATAAACAACAACCGACCTTCTAATTTGAGCCGTGCTGCATGAAGCAGTCTCTAAGCAAGAAGGAAGGAATGATTGATGAGCAGTGGCCTCGGCGTCGCTGTCTCAGCTCAGAGTTTTTATCACCAACAGAAGGTCTAGATGTGGAAGATGAGGTCATGGTGCGGCGCCAGGGTGAACCCTCCCTCAAGGATCATTCGTTTTTAAAACCCAGGCACTGGGAAATTCCTCACTTGTCTTCTCACACTTGCGCTTGATAAACAGAAGCTGATGTACAAATCCAGAATGATCTTACTCACCCAAATCCACCGAATCAACATTATCTTTCTGAGCAGATCAAAGAAATTTAAGAGCTGTAAAATTGTACTAATATTACAGAGAATGGGCTAGGGGTTCAATTGGTATACAGTTCTATCAGACAAGAACAGTCAGGGCCTTCTGAGAAGGCCAATACATATCAGCATTTCAAATGTTAGATTTAATTTCTTTCATAATTTCATTCTCTTCTGATTCTAATTCAACCTCATTTTCTATCAAATGTGCTTCAGAAATTAAAGAGTTACTGTCCTGAAAACATTAAAATCGAGTTATCCAATGAGATTTATTTGTTTGTTTGTTGTCTCTAGGCTGAGAAGAGTTAGAGCTGCTCACTCATTGGTTAGGACTTCATTGTTGGGACAGAAGGCCATGGCAGTGTATGTTTATGTAGGAAGTGACAGATGAATTAACCAATCAGATTTTGATTTATAGTGGGAGGGACCAAAAATTTATCTCCCTCGGCCTTCTCAAACCCCAACGCGAGCTTAACTGTGAGTCGGCGCCATCAGCGCAGCAGTGAAGTCACCTTCCAGCCAGTGTAGCGTTCATCAGTAGTGTTAGCGAATGCTAATAAAGCGGTCAAACCAGTGCTATCTATCAAGAGCAAGTAGCACAGGCTAACGACTGAGTCATCATTTCCAGTTTACAAGTCTGAATGCAGTTAATGCACGAGTCCAAGTCCGAGTCATCAGTGCTCAAGTCCAAGTCAAGTCACGAGTCCTTAAAATTAGGGTATGATTCGGACTCAAATACTACAAGCCTGCCCTGAAGGTTTCTTAAAAAAAAAAAACAGACAGCATACCTTTTACTCTTCATATCATTATTTGTATCCATTTCAAACAGAATAATGTGCTTGGTGTATTCAGTTACATCTCTAGTATAATGTAGGAGATTTTAGTAATTGGAGAAAGAATAAACAAAAAACTTTTGGTATGTTTATAACATTCTCATGCAACATCATTAACAGTAGAAAGTCTCTGATTTCAGCTTGTACAAAGAACAGTTGTGGAAAATCCTTGACTTCAGTAATAACCTAAAGAGCCTAAAAAGCTTAAAATATCCTCATTCTGGACTTGATATGAATAAATTTAGACTAAAACTAGTTTTTTAGTTTTGCAACTGAACTCATACTGCTTCAGGCAGTTTCCTTCATGCAAAATGAAAGTATTCTTTGTCTGAGAACATAAACCGGATTATTAAATAGCTGTACGTCACAAAGAAGCACACAGGTGCAGGTGGTTTGGGGCTTTCCTGAGCAGGAAGTGACCTCGTTGACATCACATCGTATCATTCGCATAATACCAAGGAAGCACTAGAACAAACAAAACAGCAGTGATGAAGCAACAGATTGGTTTGGTTACTAGGACTCACTATCTTTGCTTCTTTCAGGGAAACTAGAGCTAACTTTCTTTCTTTCTTTTCTTTCTGTTGAACAGATGTCATGGGACAGGCCGGGAAAAAGGAAGCCCAGTTATGAAGATAACCCTTTTGTATTTTGGTCCACATGACCACCAGACAAACACGTCTATTCATGAGCTTCATGAGGGGAAGTGCTTTGTGCCGTCGGCTGTTGCTTAAATTCATCTCATTCGAGCTTTAATCAGGCTGGAAAATTTTGAAAGGTGACCCAATTATAGTTTGACCTAAAGCATTAAGTTTTAATGAACTATGGCGTGATAAAATCTGTGCTTGAACATGACCAAAAGCAACCAGAGATCAAATCAAACTCTATGTTTCTCTGGAACAGGGTTGTGCGGGTCCATTTCCATGTAGCAGAAACGACATCCGTGATTGGATCACGAGTCAGCAAAATGAAAACTTAGAATGATTATCAGTCTTTTAAAAAGACATCTGTTCAAAAATCTCTGGATTTTCTTTCAGTCTGAAAACGACTTTTACTTAGTTTTTTTAGTTCATGCGCCTGTAGGCCAGGCTGGATGAGCTTATACGATCACGCGTTGTCCGTCTGTGCACAATTTACAAAAATTGCTAGTCCTTCTACAGGATTAATCAGATTTCAATCAAATTCACATACAGCATTCCCCAGGTGGGTGTGCATAAAAATTGTCAAGACAGTGGCACCACCCATCATGTTTACGATTTTATGAGCATCTGAAATTTTTGGGTGACTCATCACATTAAACACTATGCTACAGTTCATAAACTACTAGGATGTTTTCACTGAAACTCACCCAGAAGACTCTAAAGACATATACCAACAAGAATTGTTCACTAGGTGGCGCCACCTACCACAGATGAGGCTACACAGGGGTCACATGCAATTTCATGAAAATCGCTACTCCTCTGACAGGACTGATCAGATTTCGATCAAACTGACATGCAATGTTCCCCAGGTTGGTGTGCATAAAAATTGTCAAAATGGTGGTACCGCCTGTCATATTTATGCTTTTATGGGCGTCTGAAATTTTTGGGTGATGTGTCACATTAAATGCTACTGTTTGTAAACTGCTAGGACATTTTCACTGAAACTCACCCAGAAGACTCTAAAGACATATTCCAACAAGAATTGTTCACCAGGTGGTGCCACCTACCATGGATGTGGCTACACAGGGGTCATATGCAATTTCATGAAAATTGCTACTCCTCCTACAGGATTGATCGGATTTCAAACTCACACACAACAACCAGTGGCCGGTACGAGCTACAGCCTCATTGAGGCTATTTTTTTTAAACTTTGTAACACAGCTCTGTTAAATTCTCAGTTCTTATGGTCAGAATGTGGTCATTTTTTGTTGCTAGAAAAAAAAACCCTCAAGGACAGATACTGCATTCAGCTTACCTCCGAATCAGGAAGTTGGAACTCTAAGTGGTTTCCAGCCAATGAGCTACAAAGGGGGAAAAAACCCACCCATGGACATCTCCACGTTTGTCTTTTGCTAGCAACTAGCAAGCCAGCTAACTGTGACGAATGACGTATTTCCCTGCTCCAAACAGTCTCCTGTAGAGTCAGTGTTATAGATTTAACGGGCGAATACTTACAGTATGTATGTTGATTGCTCTAAAATTAATGCTTGTGTATACAGTCGAGTGAAATGCTTTTAAACGTTTAGTGTTCGTGGTGTGAGCGGCCATGCTGATTTGATGTCACTTGCTGAACTTGGTGCTGAGGAAGAGGAATTCTGGATATTTCTTTAGAGGACATTTCTGGAAAAATATCAGTCATAATGAACCCTGAATCAGCTCCAGCTGTGAAAGCAGTCCAGATGTTAAATGAATTAACTGTAGAATCAACCATAGAATGATAGTGAATTGTGAAATTCTTTTAATTATTTATTTATACGACCAAAATGATTATGAGCACAATGTAATTTTAGCAAATTTTCAATTAATTTCAGGTTTGGAAAAGTGCTAAAATGAAGTGGTCGCTAATATTTGTAGATTCCCTTTGGTCCGTCTCTGATCTCATGCTAGACAGATTGAAGAACCACCTGGAATTGGGAAAAGACAGTAGATTACTAACCCAAGTATCACCTTCTGGCCAGTGACAAAAACAGACTTATTTCTACCCCTGAAAAAAAAAATGTATATATATATATATATATACAGTATATATATATATATACAACCCTGATTCCAAAAAAGTTGGGACAAAGTACAAATTGTAAATAAAAACGGAATGCAATGATGTGGAAGTTTCAAAATTCCATATTTTATTCAGAATAGAACATAGATGACATATCAAATGTTTAAACTGAGAAAATGTATCATTTAAAGAGAAAAATTAGGTGATTTTAAATTTCATGACAACAACACATCTCAAAAAAGTTGGGACAAGGCCATGTTTACCACTGTGAGACATCCCCTTTTCTCTTTACAACAGTCTGTAAACGTCTGGGGACTGAGGAGACAAGTTGCTCAAGTTTAGGGATAGGAATGTTAACCCATTCTTGTCTAATGTAGGATTCTAGTTGCTCAACTGTCTTAGGTCTTTTTTGTCGTATCTTCCGTTTTATGATGCGCCAAATGTTTTCTATGGGTGAAAGATCTGGACTGCAGGCTGGCCAGTTCAGTACCCGGACCCTTCTTCTACGCAGCCATGATGCTGTAATTGATGCGGTATGTGGTTTGGCATTGTCATGTTGGAAAATGCAAGGTCTTCCCTGAAAGAGACGTCGTCTGGATGGGAGCATATGTTGCTCTAGAACCTGGATATACCTTTCAGCATTGATGGTGTCTTTCCAGATGTGTAAGCTGCCCATGCCACACGCACTCATGCAACCCCATACCATCAGAGATGCAGGCTTCTGAACTGAGCGCCGATAACAACTTGGGTCGTCCTTCACCTCTTTAGTCCGAATGACACGGCGTCCCTGATTTCCATAAAGAACTTCAAATTTTGATTCGTCTGACCATAGAACAGTTTTCCACTTTGCCACAGTCCATTTTAAATGAGCCTTGGCCCAGAGAAGACGTCTGCGCTTCTGGATCACGTTTAGATACGGCTTCTTCTTTGAACTATAGAGTTTTAGCTGGCAACGGCGGATGGCACGGTGAATTGTGTTCACAGATAATGTTCTCTGGAAATATTCCTGAGCCCATTTTGTGATTTCCAATACAGAAGCATGCCTGTATGTGATGCAGTGCCGTCTAAGGGCCCGAAGATCACGGGCACTCAGTATGGTTTTCCGGCCTTGACCCTTACACACAGAGATTCTTCCAGATTCTCTGAATCTTTTGATGATATTATGCACTGTAGATGATGATATGTTCAAACTCTTTGCAATTTTACACTGTCGAACTCCTTTCTGATATTGCTCCACTATTTGTCGGCGCAGAATTAGGGGGATTGGTGATCCTCTTCCCATCTTTACTTCTGAGAGCCGCTGCCACTCCAAGATGCTCTTTTTATACCCAGTCATGTTAATGACCTAGTGCCAATTGACCTAATGAGTTGCAATTTGGTCCTCCAGCTGTTCCTTTTTTGTACCTTTAACTTTTCCAGCCTCTTATTGCCCCTGTCCCAACTTTTTTGAGATGTGTTGCTGTCATGAAATTTCAAATGAGCCAATATTTGGCATGAAATTTCAAAATGTCTCACTTTTGACATTTGATATGTTGTCTATGTTCTATTGTGAATACAATATCAGTTTTTGAGATTGGTCATATCCAGTGAATGTGGATAGAATATATGTAACACTGACTGTCTGGCCATCTTGTTGCTAATAAAAGATGAACATGGAAGCGTTTGTGTTTATTTCCCACTTTGTAGGTCAAAAATGACATAATTCTGAGCTCCGACTTCTCACTTCTGAGGCAAACCGAATGCAGCATTGCACTTCTCTGTATGTGACGCTGTGGCCCTGCTCAAACACACCTCCCATCCATCCTTACCTCCCTCCCTCCCTCCCTCCCATCCCTCCATCCCTCCTTGACCAGCACTTTATCACCAGTAATCAAAATTCCTCAGTGCTCTGTTAGTGCTGGAGTGCTGAATGTTCTGTCTTTGGGGAGGAGGTTCAAAAGTTCAGTGTGAAGGAGAAGGATGAAGGCCACACCTGATAAGCAGGAGATTACATTTCGCCCCACAGGGAGCGCAGGACTCGAGTCAACGTTTTCAACAGGAGGAGAGCGACAGAATGTGTGTGAACATGAGAGTACAGTATACACATAGTACACACTGTACATATAATACATGAGGTGCTGAAACGACGCCCCTGCTCTTTAATAATCGCTCCACCCTTTGGGTTAAGTGGTGCATTCCATGTGGGTATGTCTTAAAGTAAAAATATTTCAATGTCACTGTAGAGACAACAGATGGGGTTGTGATTTGTTATGATGTCATGTTTTCATGGTGAACCTGAATTCTACCTGCTGCACCATCGTTGGTTATTAAATATGAAATGATTGCTCATCATACAAATCATACACACATCATGTGCAGATGAAATGAGATCCATATTTGGCATGGATATCCTGTTAAATACTGAATTCTGATTGGTCAGAAGGTGTTGATTAATGTATCACAGCTGCTCTGACAGTAGTGCAGCTGTGAATTGCAGGTTTATATTAATTGACATGCTCATTCAGGTACATTATCGTTTCTATGGTAACAGCTTATTCACAGGGACGTGTATGGCATATGGGCCACATAAATAAAACGTGTTTATAGTTAACCAAAAAAAAGAAAAGAAAGATAAATATCTAATCATTGATATGATATGTGACGTTTATATCGCTAACATTTTTTCGGAAGGAGTCTCCGCTGTCAGTGCTGCGTAACAGTCAGATGTAAAGCTTTAATAGGTTTAAGAATTGTAGAGTGTTTTTATGTAAGATGTTTAAAGCTGCGATAACATCAGTGAGAATGTTGCAGATGTTCCTCGTTACATGAAATGTAACTACAAATGGATAAAAACTACAAAGTGTCATTGTTTAGCAAAAACATCATAATCGTAGGCAAATTGCTGTGATATAAGAGGAATAAAACACTTCAGAATGTGCTTCAGTGTGGTTACAGTAACTTCTCTTCATCACACCACTGATTATTTTCCGACAGAAGAACGACACAGCAGGAGTGTTATATTTAAATAATATTGGCTGGCTTGAGTTGTATATCAGATATATTCCATTTAGCTAGCATGATATTAAACAAGTCGAAGACGAGTAGCTGAATGGAATATATCTGATAGACCATGAAAAAAGCCATTATTATTATTATTATTATTATTATTATTATTATTATACTACAGTGGTGCTTGAAAGTTTGTGAACCTTTTAGAATTTTCTATATTTCTGCATAAATATGACCTAAAACATCATCAGATTTTTGCACAAGTCCTAAAAGTAGATAAAGAGAACCCAGTTAAACAAATGAGACAAAAATATCATGCTTGGTCATTTATTTATTGAGGAAAATGATCCAATATTACATATCTGTGAGTGGCAAAAGTATGTGAACCTTTGCTTTCAGTATCTGGTGTGACCCCCTTGTGCAGCAATAACTGCAGCTAAATGTTTGCGGTAACTGTTGATCAGTCCTGCACACCGGCTTGGAGGAATTTTAGCCCGTTCCTCCGTACAGAACAGCTTCAACTCTGGGATGTTGGTGGGTTTCCTCACATGAACTGCTCGCTTCAGGTCCTTCCACAACATTTCCATTGGATTAAGGTCAGGACTTTGACTTGGCCATTCCAAAACATTAACTTTATTCTTCTTTAACCATTCTTTGGTAGAACAACTTGTGTGCTTAGGGTCGTTGTCTTGCTGCATGACCCACCTTCTCTTGAGATTCAGTTCATGGACAGATGTCCTGACATTTTCCTTTAGAATTCGCTGGTATAATTCAGAATTCATTGTTCCATCAATGATGACAAGCCATCCTGGCCCAGATGTAGCAAAACAGGCCCAAACCATGATACTACCACCACCATGTTTCACAGATGGGATAAGGTTCTTATGCGGGAATGCAGTGTTTTCCCTTCTCCAAACATAACACTTCTTATTCAGGCCAAAAAGTTCTATTTTGGTCTCATCCATCCACAAAACATTTTTCCAATAGCCTCATGAACATTAACATTAGCCAATGTGAGAGAGGCCTTCAGTTGCTTAGAAGTTACCCTGGGGTCCTTTGTGACCTTGCTGACTATTACACGCCTTGCTCTTGGAGTGATCTTTGTTGGTTGACCACTCCTGGGGAGGGTAACAATGGTCTTGAATTTCCTCCATTTGTACACAGTCTGTCTGACTGTGGATTGGTGGAGTCCAAACTCTTTAGAGATGGTTTTGTAACCTTTTCCAGCCTGATGAGCATCAACAACGCTTTTTCTGAGGTCCTCAGAAATCTCCTTTGTTCGTGCCATGATACACTTCCACAAACATGTGTTGTGAAGATCAGACTTTGATAGATCCCTGTTCTTTAAATAAAACAGGGTGCCCACTCACACCTGATTGTCATCCCATTGATTGAAAACACCTGACTCTAATTTCACCTTCAAATTACCTGCTAATCCTAGAGGTTCACATACTTTTGCCACTCACAGATGTGTAATATTGGATAATTTTCTTCAATAAATAAATGACCAAGTATAATATTTTGTCTCATTTGTTTAACTGGGTTCTCTTTATCTACTTTTAGGACTTGTGTGAAAATCTGATTATGTTTTAGGTCATATTTTTGCAGAAATATAGAAAATTCTAAAGGGTTCACAAACTTTCAAGTGCCACTGTAATACATACACTCTCTTCATATCAGCATTCTTGAAGACCAATATGAGCTTACCTGCAACTTGGTGCTATTAGCGCAGCAGTCCAGTTGCCTTCTAGCCGGCATAGTGTTAGCGCAGGCCAATGCTAGCACAAGCTAATGCTAGCGCAGGCTAATGCTAGCGCAGTCAAGCCAAATATCATTATTATTTTCCCTGTGTAACTTAGTTACTTTTAAAATCAACATCAACAGCTACACACAACAGAGCGACCTGGCAGCCAAAATTCTCTCAAAATCTTCTGTATTTAACAAAGTAAACCTGGTGGCCATGTTTGTTTACAAACTGTCACAGTCGCTTGCTAGTGCAGAAGTTTTCCATCTCCGATGTGTCTCTTTTCCAGTTTTTCGATGTCCGTTGGTATGTTTTTCTCTTGTAAATCTGCATGAAGAATATATAATAAAGTTTTAGTAGCCTTTCAGGTGTTCAGCACGTCTTTAGTTTCAGTTTATTTATTTACTCTTTAAACCTAGCACTGGATTAACCCCGTCTTCTCTCTCTCCTGGCCGACAAAGAAATGATTGTGTGCATGCACAGCAGAAAAGTTTTGTCATTGGATCTTCGCATGAGTTCTGATGTGTGACATCATGTTGTCTTAACAGCGCGTGATATTATAACAATATTGCATGCTCATTCTCCATTGGGGAGAGCGGCATAATACACGGAGGATAAGCGATATGATAACAATACTGCATGCTATCAATAAACCAACTTGAAGGGAATAGAAAATGTTTTTATTCCATGGAAAAAGTGTCCTGTATGTGTAATAATTTTATTTATTCTATCCACGTTCACTGGATATGAACAATCGGGCGCTCTGATTGGCTACTCTACTACTAGGATATCAGCTTATATACCATGAGTAGAGAAAAACAAAATGGCAGAGCATGTTTCTGAACCAACTGAGGACGAAATGAAAAAAAAAAAAACTTCTACTTGAAATCAAAACCTGCCAAAATACAAAAAAGCAACAAAATATGGAATAAAAGTATTTGATGGTAAGAACATATCTTTTTTGTTTTAATTTTTCAAGCATTATTATTATCATCGTATTTTTCACAAATTCCTACTCGTCAGATTGCAGGCACTTACGGATGCAAATGCAGGGGAGAGTGGGTGCGGTGCAAACTGCAGATCATGTGTATCATGTGAAATGTATCATGTGATGTGAAGTGTTGTCTGGGGCAGCCATGTTTGGAGGCTGCTCTGAAGTCAGGTTTTCAGTGCTGTTACTGACACGACTGTCATTTCGCCGGTTTGTTTACATTCTAAGCGGAAATGATTTTGTTGGACATTTTGTATAAAGTTTTTATTTATTGAATTTGCAAAAATACTTTTTAAAAATGCTCTGTTTCTCAAAATCCAGTGAATGTGGATAGAATCAAACAGTTATTCCGCTCAATCTCGTTGTACGTGGATTATAGACAACTCGGTGCTACGCGCCTCGTCAGTTATCAGCTCATATATGACTTGATTGCACCCTTACTGAAAATGTCTGTTACTGTGAATAGTTAAGTGAGCAGAAGATGAACTGATCACCAAAAGGCATAAAGGTAAAGATGACACATTTCTTTTCAGCATTTTCTGCATGATTTGTGTATTAGTTTTGTTTTGTACAATTGGAGATTGAAAAAGAAAAGGAACACCATGCAAAAGTTTGGGCACCCCAATACATTTGAGTTCTCGGGAAACTTTTACCAAGGTTCCAGACCTTAATTAGCTTATTGAGCTGTGGCTTGTTCAAATTCTTCGTGAGGAAAGGTCAGATGATGCAGATTTCAAAGCTGTATAAATTCTCTGACTCCTCAAACTTGTCCCTAAAATCAACAGCCATGGGCTCCTCTAAGCAACTCCCTCGCATTCTGAATAATAAAATAATTGATGCTCACAAAGCAAGAGAAGGCTACAAGAACGTACCAAAGTGTTTTCAGGTAGCTGTTTCCTCAGATTGTAATGTTATTAAGAAATGGCAGTTAACAGAAACAGTGGAGATCAAGGTGAGGTCTGGAAGATGAAGAAAACTTTCTGACAGAACTGCTCATTGGATTGCTAGAAAGGCAAATAAAAACCCCTGTTTGACTGCAAAAGACCTTCAGAAAGATTTCGCAGACCCTGGAGTGGTGGTGCACTGTTCTACTATGCAGTGACACCTGAACAAATATGACCTTCATGGGAGAGTCATCAGAGGAAAACCATTCCTGCGTCTGAGCCACAAAATTCAGTGTCTGAAGTTTGCAAATAAACATCTAAATAAGCCTGATGCATTTTGGAAACAAGTCCTGTGGACTGATGAAATCAAAATAGAACTTTTTGGCCACAATGTGCAAAGGTATGTTTGGAGAAAAAAGGGTGCCAAATTCCAGGAAAAGAACACCTCTCCAACTCTGAAGCATGGGTGTGGATCGATCATGCTTTGGGGTTGTGTTGCAGCCAGTGGCACAGGGCACATTTCATTGGTCGAGGGAAGCATGGATTTGAATAAATACCAGCAAACTCTGGAAGCAAACACCACACCATCTGTAAAAAAGCTGAAGTTAAAAAGAGGACGGGTCCTACAATAAGACGATGATCCAAAACACACCTCAAAATCTACAATGGAATACCTCAAGAGGCCCAAGCTGAAGGTTTTGCCCTGGCCCTCACAGTCCCCTGACCTAAACATCACTGAAGATCTGTGGATAGATCTCAAAAGAGCAGTGCATGCAAGACAGCCCAAGAAACTTGTAGAACTGGAAGCCTTTTGCAAGGACGAATGTGTGAAAATCCCCCAGGTAAGAAGTGAAAGATTATTAGCTGGCTACAAAAAGTGTTTACAAGCTGTGATACTTGCCAAAGGGGGTGTTACTAGGTACTAACCATGCAGGGTGCCCAAACTTTTGCTTTGGGCCCTTTTCCTTTTTTGTAATTTTGAAAATGTAAAAGATCTCATCTCATCTCATTATCTGTAGCCGCTTTATCCTTCTACAGGGTCGCAGGCAAGCTGGAGCCTATCCCAGCTGACTACGGGTGAAAGGCGGGGTACACCCTGGACAAGTCGCCAGGTCATCACAGGGCTGACACATAGACACAGACAACCATTCACACTCACATTCACACCTACGGTCAATTTAGAGTCACCAGTTAACCTAACCTGCATGTCTTTGGACTGTGGGGGAAACCGGAGCACCCAGAGGAAACCCACGCGGACACGGGGAGAACATGCAAACTCCACACAGAAAGGCCCTCGCCGGCCACAGGGCTCGAACCTGGGCCTTCTTGCTGTGAGGCGACAGCGCTAACCACTACACCACCGTGCCGCCCCATATATATAAGGCCATATCTCCCAAGAAAATTAAATTACAGCCAAAATGTAAAAGGTTTCTGTAATCTTAAAGATGTTAAATATGTAAGATTATAACTAATTACAAAAAATAAAATTAAATTAAAATTAAAAATAAAACCCAGCAAATTTCAAACATTCATTCTTGGCCTCATTGGGACTTTTTGCTTGAGGAGACTGTGAAAATGTCCCTATAACTAAATTTGAAACTCTGAAAATAATCCTAAATGGATTTTTGGCAGTGAAAAAAATTATAGCTCTGTAAGAAATGAGTA